>NW_013632515.1:0-417 GCF_000695525.1 Brassica oleracea var. oleracea
CTCTAAACAAAGTAACTCAAACAAACATCCATTATATAAACCGCATATCGGTAGGGGTTCAAAGCCACCAACGGCCAGTCCCGACAAAATAGGCCCATACAAAGTTCGAAGGCCACACTCGGCCAGACATATATGAACAAAGACCACACTCGGCCGCTAAATACTAGATAAAGGGAAAAACTCCTTCCCGTCAAAATACTCACAGATCAAAGTTAAAATTCCCGGACAAGGAAGCTTCGAATACATCCGCGGGATAGTTCACTTCCTCATCGTGACCGGCAAAATCAGTCGTGTTTTCTACGGTATCAGGAGAAACCGGGATGGGATCCCATAATTCCTGAATCTTCCCATCGATCAGAGGAATGATCGTCTCAGCGTGAGCATAATCCTTCATGCCACCCTTCATTAACTCCATCT
>NW_013632516.1:0-198 GCF_000695525.1 Brassica oleracea var. oleracea
AACAATTAGGTAAGAAAACTTCATTAGAATAGTAAATAGATATTAAAATCCTAGAAAATCCTAGAAAATGTTGCTGTGAAAATAATAAACCAAGAAAGCACACTTTGCCTCTAACATGGTGGCAAAACTTATATAATTAGGTTAAAACTCGTTAGGGGTAATCTTGTAAATTGGTGAAGACTTGGGCTTCAAGTCGGC
>NW_013632516.1:276-417 GCF_000695525.1 Brassica oleracea var. oleracea
CTATGGTCGAGCTCGATGATCATCTCGGGTGCTTGCTCCAAATATCTCCAAAATGCTCCAAAATCATCACTTATCTCCAAATCACTCCTGAGCTTATAAATATTCTAAATAGACTCTATAATATAATAATTAGTAGTTAAA
>NW_013632517.1:0-417 GCF_000695525.1 Brassica oleracea var. oleracea
ATTTGGATGGATAGGACAAATTTTCCAGGGTCACCCAGTTTCTTGATTCTTTTGTTCTGGAGAACAGCGCTGCACTCTTTTTAGACCACCATGAACTCACAGTCATCGGTTATCTTTCCATAAATAAGTCCTTTCACAAAGCTACTCATGGATGGCATCATCTGGATTGCACTCATGAGAGGGAGTCTGACTGTTATGTCTTCCAGCATCTTCCTACATTTCATCTCCTCCTTGTCCTTGCGTGTGGCCTTAGCAGGAACAGGGTACGGAACCTTAGGCACATAGTCACGGGTGGGTACAGGTTCTGCAGCTGGGCGAACAACCACAGTAGGCTGCTCTGTAGTGGTCGGAGTATGTTTAGCAGGAAGAGCTGCTTCTTCCTCGTCTGTTGGTGCGGTTACTGGTGGTTGTTCTGAC
>NW_013632518.1:0-417 GCF_000695525.1 Brassica oleracea var. oleracea
TCAAAGTATAAATACATGCAAATCCCTAAAATCACCCTTTCACCTTCAATTCGCGGCGATAAAGGTCGGGAGGAGACGATCGAGAGGAGATCCGTCTAGAGGAGACGCTCGGGAGGAGATGCGTCCAGAAGAGATGCTCCACAAGCAAACCGTCTAGAGGAGACGCTCGGGAGGAGATCTGTGGTTCTGTTATCGAATCGGGGGGAGATCCGTCGGCGGGAAGGAGATGCGCCGTTGATGAGAGCTCTATCGCATATTCGATCACCGCGAGAGAGAAAGAGAAAGAAGTGAAAAGTTGATTCTCGATTCTTTTCGGTTTTGCCCAAACCAAAACGCTTCCACCATTCCCTTGCCGACACGTATCACTTAAGGACAAAAAAAAATATGTTAGCCAACGACAAACCGCGTCCGTCCCAG
>NW_013632519.1:0-417 GCF_000695525.1 Brassica oleracea var. oleracea
GATTCTTTGTTGGATAATACTATTTGCAGATTCCGTGATTCATGGGTCTACTCCCATCGGACATGCTAATCATTACATGTCATCTTTGAAAGCAGATTCCATTGTGAAAGTCGATCGTTTTGAGGTTACTAGGTGCTCCAAGTGATTGCGAACACAAACCTAGAAATTGGTAAACATAGCATATTTGGCAGCTCCAAGCAATATTACAATCAGGCAAATTCAAGTGGAATGACATACCAACAACTGAAACTGGTAATTAGTCAACAACTTATCTCATATTTTCCTTATCTGAAAAAAAATCTAATGTGTTTCTGATCTATTTTTTCATCTACCCAACTTTAGCCTCTGTCATGGATAGCCCTCTCCCAAAAATTGCATTGACTATGTTTTCTGGGAAGAAAAAGATCTTGCTCCTGA
>NW_013632520.1:0-417 GCF_000695525.1 Brassica oleracea var. oleracea
GCACGCTAGGATCCTACGATGCATGATCCTAACGGGCTGGGGGGCTATCTGTTGGAGTCAAAAACGGTTATGACGGAATTACCACCCGAAAATCCTCGGAGATCGTATTTCCGAAAGAGATAGTAAAAATGAAGATGTAACTTTCGTAAAATATAACCAAACACGAAGTTCTTACGAAGAAGTATCCTTGAAGATTCAAACCAAACTAACCAAGCTTGACTGTTGCGTAATTACCACGCATACACGCTGTCCGGTCGCTGCGTACGAGCCAAAGCTCGTTCGCTACGAAGCGACCGAGCTCGAGTCAAAGTTCGGTCGCTACGTAGCGACCGAGCGCTCGTCCCGCTCGGTCGCTACGTAGCAACCTGGCTCGGTCGCTACGTTGCAACCGAGCTCGGTCGCTACGTAACGACCGAG
>NW_013632521.1:0-147 GCF_000695525.1 Brassica oleracea var. oleracea
AGGCAGCGGAGGACTCTGATGATGATGGAGCATTGGAGAGGCGCTCGGAGAGGCGCTCGGAGAGGCGCACTGACCGCAACGCCTGATCGGTAATCTCTCTTGGAATTATTTTCACACCGAGACGGTGTGAAGTAAGTCTGGGGGAGG
>NW_013632521.1:293-417 GCF_000695525.1 Brassica oleracea var. oleracea
CCTTTTTTCAGGACTGTTAGCGCAGACAAACCGAGGAACCACCTGACCAAACAACCTCTCCTTAAATCGTTTATCATGTCTCGGTGAATTGTAATCGACTCAACTATTTTTGACCATTAATGAA
>NW_013632522.1:0-417 GCF_000695525.1 Brassica oleracea var. oleracea
ATGATTTTTATTTGTTCTCTTAATTTATGTTTTGCACGTATATATATATTGAGGGAGTTTTTTTTTTTAACACCGAGAGAGAGGGAGTTAAGAGATAGGTTTAGTCTCTTGAGACTTTTAAACCTAGACTGAATCTTAAATCTATATAATGTGATATGATATGATAAGTATTGGGGATTGAATCAAAGAATATCATGTGTCAGCATCTTAACTTGATCCTTGTTTATAAATTAATTATTTCTTAATTTCATCTAACCTCGAGGCTTTTGATTTAGACCAGTGTACGAAATTTACTTGCAAAGTTGAAGATGATACAAAAACAAAGTGTATCCAGTTTTAACTCATTTGTTACATCAGTGTATACATTATAATGATTTCTCAGAAAAGGTAGCTGTTTCATTTATTGCATATGGGTCA
>NW_013632523.1:0-417 GCF_000695525.1 Brassica oleracea var. oleracea
ATAGTATCTACTTAACCATTGGACTAAATCCAATCTAACACTTGTCTAGTCAGATCTCCCCAGCTACTGGTCAGTAAACACAACTGCCAGCTAGCTCCAAGGTCGATCCTGAACCTAGACCAAGTCAACAATCAGAGGTTCTGTTCCCCTAAGCCATTCTATCTAGATCTATGCAACATTGACAGATCATACCCTTGCCACATTCCCAGAGCTTGTTTCATTGTCCCATAGCTCATTGTCCCAGCTGACTTAGCTGTCTTAGCTAGCTCACCCAGCTAGTTGAGCTGAACCACTTCACTTGAGGTTTGCTGCTCCACTCCAGCTGATCAAGCTGCGAGGTAGCTTTGCCCAGCTCCCCGTCCACTCGTCTAACTCCCTTATACCTGCATAAACTCTTCCCTTGGGTACTTAGTCATT
>NW_013632524.1:0-416 GCF_000695525.1 Brassica oleracea var. oleracea
TATAGAAATCTAAGTTCCACTAACACCCTTAAGCAATAATTAAGATGGTTCACATTTCACAAGCAACTCCGATTATGAGTGGTTTAAAAATGAGTCTAAGAATTTTAGATTACTAATATTCATGGAAAATATTACCAATTCTTTTAAATAAATTTTAGCCTTAGGTTTTGTAACTTTAAGGTTTTAAGATATAGAAAATTAATTATATGATAGTTTGAAAGCAGAATTGACCATGCTCTAACCGATAGCTAAACAACCCATGAGTTCAAAACAAAAACCACACAACAAACAATACAATCAAGACAGGGTTTAAAAGGCGCAATAAAAAAATCAAGTCATTATTTAGCAGAGAACTACTATTCAGAAATATATTCAGAAAACATTAAACAAGTAATGCAACTATTCAGAAAATGTAT
>NW_013632525.1:0-416 GCF_000695525.1 Brassica oleracea var. oleracea
CAAGAAATCCGGATAATGGTCTTTACGCATCTCCGTTAAACGACGAACTGTCTCGGTGTTTCCCGCCCCTCGACAGTTCCAGCTCAGTACGCTCATTGGAATAGCAGCGGCTTCAAACCGGAAGCCACCGAAAATTCTTGTTTCTTGGTCGATCTTTCTAACGATGAAGGCGTAGACGTGTCTGATTTCCTTTTGGTACCGTTCTCCTTGTAACTGTCCCCCTTCTGAGCTGAGTTACTGGTTGTACCGGCAATTCTCCCTTGCGTCTTTCGCTTCCAAGAAGGAGGGCGACGACGAGCTTTCTTACCACCCTTAATATTACCGGTAGTAGGATCCATAGAGGATGTCCCTACCTGAAAACCCGTAGTAATATCAGAGGGAGGTAATACAACAGGAAGAGAAACCGAAGATGACTC
>NW_013632526.1:0-416 GCF_000695525.1 Brassica oleracea var. oleracea
ATACAGATGAGCCACTCCAGTTCAGGCGTACAGCTCGCTTCAAGTCAGGAGAAGTAATACCTACTGAGCTGGAATATGAGAGACTCATCAAAGTCTGCTTCCTCTGCAAGCGCCTCACGCATGATCAAACAAAGTGCCCCTATCAAGTTCTACCCCAGGAGCAGCATCAGAACGTCGCCATACCACGACGAAGCAACCAGACCCAAGGAGGATCCCTGAGAAAAGACCAACAAGGTGGGCAAAACTCCAAAGCGACAGTAAAAGCTCCCCGAACAACTCACTCTCGAGCAACTCAATCTCGCGCATCAAGTCGCAGAGAAACAATACCTGCTACAGCTCCATACAGGAAGACGAGCCAGAAAGGGAAGGCTATCGCTGGAGAATCAAGTCGAGTATGGAAGCAAAAGGAAATTGTT
>NW_013632527.1:0-416 GCF_000695525.1 Brassica oleracea var. oleracea
GATTTAAAATATGTCTTTCTCTGTTTATATATGGCCTAATTTCTCTATTTTTTTTAAACACTCATAGAAACTCATATATATTCTACATATTTATATAGTTAGACATGTGGTATACAATAATTGTTAGTGTCAGATTATGGAATGAGTTCAAAATTTTAATAATTACTGTTAATAGTAGATAAAAATAAGACCTTATTTTTAATAAGACGGTAGCTTTTGATTTTTTGATAATTGAAATGGCTTTAGAAATAAACAAAAGTATGAATTTGTGGCTTTAGAAAAAGTAGATATGTTAAGATTTGGGGTTGGCTGCCAAAAACTCCCTAATAGACTCACACACCCTATCTATTCCCTCTCTAAACTTCTTAGCTTTTGAGCAATCAACCCAAAAATATGAATTATCTTCATATCTCCCC
>NW_013632528.1:0-416 GCF_000695525.1 Brassica oleracea var. oleracea
TGAAATTACTCAGTAGTGTTTGTACTACATGAATTCAGCCGCACAAAGAACACCATGAATTCCTGAACACTTGAGAAAACGAAAAGACATCAATTAAATAGTGTATTTAAACTTGATTTACAAAGAAAACTAAGCTAGGAATTACAAAGTACATGCTCATGGAGCTCTGTTCGCAACGGATTCATAGCTAAAAATGTGTAGTACAGAGTACAGACTTACATTAATTATTTCTTCAGTCTTCAGATCTTTCCGGTCAAATAGCCAAATATGGATTCGAAGTTTCTGCGTGACAAATACAAACCAGAAGATAAATCAGAAAACCCATTGATAACTTACATTGTTATGGAAAATCCATTGTTATGGAGCTTACACTTTGAAAACCCCTAAAACTCAAGTTATGGAGCTGCCACGAAACC
>NW_013632529.1:0-416 GCF_000695525.1 Brassica oleracea var. oleracea
AAAACCTGCTATCGAAGAGCTTGGTGGTTTGATCGGTCATGTGGAAATGGTAGCTTTCGATCCAGAAAAATATCAAAGACAAGACTATGTTCGAGTCAAGGTTCGGATTGAAGTAAACAAACCCCTCAAGCGATCAAGGGTCTTAAACTTGCCTGGAGGAGATCAAACTACTATCTACTTTTTCTATGAAAAAGTGCAGAAGAGGTGTACTCACTGTCAAAGACTCACACATGCAAAGGATATATGTCCTTTTCTGGTCAACTCTCTTAACATGCAAGCGGCTCCGGTTTCAAATCAACGACCTTCTCTTGATACAAGGAACCAGACAGTCTTATCTGAGGATGATCCCCTGTTTGAAGTTCTACAAGAAGATCAAGTGGGCATCAATCCCATATCGGGTCGTCCTCGCATAGCTC
>NW_013632530.1:0-416 GCF_000695525.1 Brassica oleracea var. oleracea
TCTCCGGCGTTCACGGCGGAGCACAACGGTCCGAGACACGGCCAACAAAATGCTTGCAGCTACGGCTCGTGGTACTACTCGGTGGAGCAGAGCCATTTTGGTGAGTCCACTCGGGAATGGTCTGTACCGGCACAAGAATACAAAGCCGGTGTCTACGGCCAGGGGAGACGGAGGAAGGAGTTGGAAGTTGTCGCCGGTGAGAACTCGGGTCAGAGTTCTAGGTGGGTTGGTGCCTGGCTGCCGGAGAACGGCGTTACCGGAGCTTTTGGACGAGACGGCCGATTACATAGGTGCGTTGGAAATGCAAGTCCGAGCCATGACAGCTCTATCCAAGATACTGTCTGAGTTTCAGCCGTCTGATAAACTCGGCTCGGCGTTATAGCCAATGTGTGTAATATTTGTTTTGATTAATTATT
>NW_013632531.1:0-416 GCF_000695525.1 Brassica oleracea var. oleracea
CAGATGGCAGCAGCCTTCAAATCACCCACACCGGTTCCCATACTCTTCCCTCAAACTCTAGAAACTTACTGCTAAATAAAATTATTTGCGTTCCAAATGTTCATCGCAACTTGATATCAGTGTATCGACTGTGTAACACTAACAATGTCTCCGTGGAATTCTTCCCGGCTACTTTTCAGGTGAAAGATCTCAGCACGGGGGTGCCGTTACTCCAAGGCAGCACTAAGCAGGGTCTGTACGAATGGCCGATCTCAAAGCTCCAAGCAGTTGCGATGATCACCTCCTCTCAACCAAAGGCGACTATATCTCAGTGGCACTTAAGACTAGGCCATCCGCATATCTCTGTCCTAAACACTACTCTTCTGAAATTTTCTTTACCTCTTTTGCATTCAAAACAAAAAGACTTCACTTGTTCT
>NW_013632532.1:0-416 GCF_000695525.1 Brassica oleracea var. oleracea
ACGGCTTGTTGTTATGCACGACCAGAGACAACACGAGGCTATTGGTTTGGAACCCGTATCTAGGGCAAATGAAGTGGATCGAGCCCAAAAAAGCTTACCATAGATTGGACAGGTATGCTCTGGGGTATGATACAAACAAGAAATCCTACAAAATATTGAGGTTTGTGGATGATGCCTACTGGCCCACACCCCTTTTTGAGTTTGAAATCTACGATATGAACTCTAACTTGTGGAGGGCTCTTGATGTCACTCCCGACTGGGATATCGAGTTTTTTCGACCCGGCTTGACAGTAAAGGGAAACACTTACTTTTTTGCTACACAAAAAATAATATTAGACGAAGGTGAAGCAGACGGAGATGTAGATGATTTCTTGGTCTCTTTTGATTTTACCAAAGAGAGATTTGGACCACATCTG
>NW_013632533.1:0-416 GCF_000695525.1 Brassica oleracea var. oleracea
TAATAAATGGAGGTGGTAGGGCAGACATTGTTTTGGCAACATTGAATTCTTCTTATCTATGGGAGCACTGTAAAGTTCTAAAACTCACAAAGAACATGCGGTTGTTATCTGGTTGTTTGACAACTGAAGAGGCAAATGATCTTAAGGACTTCTCAGATTGGATATTAAAAGTGGGTGAAGGCAAACTCGCAGAGCCTAATGATGGCGAAGCTGAGATTGAAATCCCTCAAGAGTTTTTGATTACCAACTCTGAAGATCCTATAGACGCTATCAGCAAAGCCGTGTATGGTGATTATTTATCCTTACAAGAAAACAAAGATCCAAGATTCTTCCAAGAAAGAGCTATTCTGTCCTACCAATGAAGATGTTAATATGGTCAATGATTACATGTTGGATAAGCTTGATGGTAATTTTAT
>NW_013632534.1:0-416 GCF_000695525.1 Brassica oleracea var. oleracea
CCACTTACTTCCAGGTCAGGGATCTGAACACGGGGGTTCTTCGGTTGGAAGACAAGCCTAAGAATGGAACCTATGAGTGGCCAAAACTTTCGACTACTACACCTCCTTCACTTGCTTTTGCTTCTGCTATTAAGACTTCGATTTCGGATTGGCATTCTCGCTTGGGCCATCCTGCTTTACCTATTTTAAAAACTATTCTTTCTCGATTTGATTTACCTTTATCTTCTAAAGCTATTTTTGACAAGCCTTGTAATGCTTGTTCTATCAATAAAATGCATAAGTAACCTTTTCAAAATTCGACTCTAGTCTCCACTCATCCTCTTCATGTTGTTTTCTCGGATGTTTGGACCTCACCAGTTCCTTCAATCGATGGTTTTAAGTACTACGTTTTGTTTGTTGATCATTTTACGAGATAT
>NW_013632535.1:0-416 GCF_000695525.1 Brassica oleracea var. oleracea
AATGGATCTTTTTAAATATGTTCTCATTATTAAGTTTTTATTCCCAACTACGGCATATCCTTTAAATTTTTTAAATATTTTTAATTGATTTCATTAACAATAAAATTTTGAAAAATGTAATAAACATTATTTAATAGAGGATAATACCCACGAATTTATGGAAAGAGGTTTTCTTCTTTGCATATTGAGGTTTATAGTATTAATGTGCATTAAGTGTAATATTTATCATGAATTTGTTGTGGAGTAGATTTAGGAAAAAAATTAATTTAGATTTAAGTTTATTAATTACTTCAATGGCATTGTATCTATATTATTAAAAGAGAAGTACCCATTTGAAAATGTTCTAACTTCATTAATTAAACTTTCTTTTTTTTTGCTTGTTTTTTTCAGTTACATTTATGAAATATCTTAAAACG
>NW_013632536.1:0-416 GCF_000695525.1 Brassica oleracea var. oleracea
GCTATGACTCAAACTCAGCCACAACCTACTCCACTAAACACGAACCCAACTTCTTCTTCTTTGCAAACTCAACAAACAACCTCAGCACAAAATACAGAAAATCAGCCACAGCCAGTCCCGACTATCACCTCACAAAATCAACATCCAATGCAGACAAGAGGCAAGAACCGCATCTCCAAACCAAACCAAAAATTCACTCTTCTTGCCACAACCAAACCGTTAACATCTGAACCCACAACCATTATCCAAGCTTTGAAAGATGAACAATGGAGAAAAGCCGCGTCTACAGATTATGATGCACACATGAGAAACCACACTTGGGATCTCGTACCTGCATCGCCAAATCAAAATTTAGTTGGATGCAGATGACTCTTTACAACAAAATATCTACCAAATGGAAAGGAAGAACGGAAGAA
>NW_013632537.1:0-416 GCF_000695525.1 Brassica oleracea var. oleracea
TAAGCTATTTGGTTATAATATTTATTTGTTGTCAGTTGTGTAATTCGCGGGTATTTTGTTTTAGCTCCCCACGTTCATAGATAACAAAGTTGAACCATTAAGCCCAGAACATAACCTAGACACTTTGTCGGCCAACCTTTGACGTCTTATCTTTTTACACACAAAAAAACAGTTTTCAATGTCGCTTCCCTTCCTCAAAGTTTCTACTGAGAAATGGTGGCCGTTATGGCTTTCAATCAATACCATGAACTTCAATGCTTCTTTACTCCCCTCTCAAAGACGAATGTGTTTCATTATAAGTGTCGTTTTAAGTTTCTGCGCATGGATTCTGCGCATGGATTAAGGAAACAATTAATTTTGTACATTTCCTATATAGAAACACTATTACCTATACACCTAACCATATTTCAACAAAT
>NW_013632538.1:0-416 GCF_000695525.1 Brassica oleracea var. oleracea
ATCATCAAAGTATATGATCTGAATATCCTAGGAACCTCTGGATACAAGAGATCATGAAAAGATAACAAACGAGTTTAGAGAAAACAGTAGATCTTATTTCAAGTCCGCGTAAGAGCGTTGCGATCATTACAAGAGATCATAAAAGCTTTGGCCGCAAAGACTGTCAGCGAGTTACTTAGTTCTAACGGCGAAAAAGCTCAAACCTAGTTGAGTCGCAGCTCGATAACAAAAAACGAAAAAAGATACATAAAAGGTTTTTGATTGATTTCGGACTGAACCTTGTTAAAGGCTGCCTACGTACCCCTTTCGAGGATCAAGCCGAACGTAGTTCAATTGATAGAGCTTGACAAGAGACTGAACTGCCTGGGAGAGTTCGTCTAGTATTTGAGTGCCAGTCATAGAAACCTAACTTGTCG
>NW_013632539.1:0-416 GCF_000695525.1 Brassica oleracea var. oleracea
GATCGCTGATCGTCCGGGAACGTTCGCCGGCTGCACTCGTCTGCGAGTTGAAGCTGATTGTCATCTGGTGCGAGCTGGTTGATCACGAACACGAGCTGGCTGAGGACGTCAGGACACGAGCAGGGAATGCCAAGGACTTGAGCTGATCGTCGAGGTCTGAGACGGACAGGAAACGCCTTAGGGTTTAGGGTGGTCGCCGGCTGAGTTAGGGATTTTAAGGTTTTAGGTTTTTAGCTTAGATTGCAGAGAACAATCGTGCTGATAACGTGTTATAATTAGAGAGTTTAGAGTCTGAATATTTCTGTGTTATTAATGATCAATAGAGGTTTCTTTATATAAGGACTAGGGATTAACCCGGGCTACGCCCGGGATTTTTCTTTTTATTTTCTAATTTAAGTTGTTAAATTATTTATATT
>NW_013632540.1:0-416 GCF_000695525.1 Brassica oleracea var. oleracea
TTCATTTAAAATAATAATAATTCAATTCCAAAATTAAACCCGCGCTTAGAAAGCGCGGATCAAAATCTAGTATATTATTAATTACTGATTACTTGGCCAAATTCTCTTTTAATAAAGCAATTTCTGAATAAAAGGTAAGTAAATATTAAAATGATTCCTAACTTTACGTATATACTAGATTAATATCCGCGCATTGCGCAGAATAAACATTATATATATAAATTATTTTATGTATTATATGTTCTTACATATTATAAAATAATAAATATATATTGAATAATTAAAAGTCAGTAACTATTACATATATAATTAAATTGGTGCGAATGTATAAATCAATTTTATTAATCCAAACATTTTTTTAAAAAAAATTAGGATATGTAATTAAATTTAAATGATATTAACATACATAGTATATT
>NW_013632541.1:0-416 GCF_000695525.1 Brassica oleracea var. oleracea
GTGTGATCTAGTTCAGACTTCTTGAAGCCTCGGCCATTGAGAGTAGTTCTCAGCTTGTTGTACCAAACTCTTGGTGATTGCTTCAGCCCATAGATAGCTTTCTTCAATCTCAACACATTCCCTCTCTTCACTAAGTGTTCAAGGCCTGGAGGTGGATGCATATACACTTCATCCTCAAGTTCACCTTGTAGGAATGCATTCTTCACATCCATTTGCCATAACCCCCATCCAAGATTCACAGCCAAGCTTAATACAATCCGGATTGTGTGTAGTTTAGCTACTGGTGCAAAGGTTTCTATGTAATCTTCTCCATAGGTTTGAGTGAAACCTCTTGCAACTAGCCTTGACTTCTTCCTCTAAATCTTTCCTTCAGCCTTATACTTGATTGTGAATATCCATCTACTAGTCACAGCCTT
>NW_013632542.1:0-416 GCF_000695525.1 Brassica oleracea var. oleracea
GAGCATGAAAAGTTTGAAGGAAAAGAATAGACTCTTTGTGTTTAAGTAAATACTCTTATTGGGATAAGTAGATAAACATCTAGCTCAAGTTTATGAAAAGTCTTGGCCCCCAAAAATAAAAAATAAAAAAATAAAAAAAGAAGAAAAAGGGGGCTAGCAAAGTTGTTAGGAGCTAAGAAATGTTTTTAAATCGTGAAAGAAAAAAAAAATCCCTCGTAGATTTCAAAGAGAAAGAGTTTTATGTGAAAAATGTTCTTAGGAACTTTTGGTGAGAGATGTGAGTTGAGTTTGACATTGGGAAATGATTGTGTAACTTGTATGTTTGGGAAAAGGGTAGAACAATGGAGATGGAGCATTGTATGCATGGGCTGATCCCTTTCTTAGATATATTATGTGCAATGTCAAGGCTACTTGTC
>NW_013632543.1:0-416 GCF_000695525.1 Brassica oleracea var. oleracea
GAGTATCGTCGTAGAAAGCTATTAAATAGACCAGGTAATAGAACTCTCCCATAATACACTCGCATAAAACTGAATACTTAACTAATATTCTCATCTTTGATTGTGTAGATTTACATTTGAGTGAAGAGGAGATAAAACAGCTTACTCTTCACGAGATTGAGAAGATTTTGAAGAGGAATGGTACTTCTTTGGAGGCATGGGAATCTATGCCGAAGCCAATAGCTGATTTTACTCAGCACGAGAATGTCTTGATAATGGACGAGCTGTCATATGGCAAAGATCAGTTAAAGGCTGATCACGATCTGGATTTTATAAAAATGACATACGAGCATAGAGAGATTTATGATGAGGTGCTTAGTGATGTCTTATAAAAGAAAGGAGGCGTTTTTTTTGTCTATGGCTTTGGTGGAACTGGG
>NW_013632544.1:0-416 GCF_000695525.1 Brassica oleracea var. oleracea
GTCACGACGGAATCAATGTCTGAAAGTCCGTAAAAATCGGTATGAACATTTTTACGAAAAAAAAATCTTAGAAAAAGATTTATTTTTACGAAGAATCTTGCGGAGAAAACACATTCACGAAAAATCGGAGAAAGACTCGAACAAGGTTGTCGTGTAGCAACCAGCGCAAAAGATGGTCGCTACTGTTGGGGTCGAAAACCGTTGCAACGAAGTTAAACGTCAAAATCCCCGAAGAAGAAAACGTAGAAACCTTCTTCGACAAATACTTTTTCGAAATAGATTCTTCCTTACGAAAAGCTTTGCGGAAGAAACGCGAGTCATCAGACAAGAGCTCGAAGAGGGTCGCTACGCAGCAACCGAACGCATGCTCCGCTCGGTCGCTATGTAGCGACCGAGCTCGAGCCAAAGCTCAGTCG
>NW_013632545.1:0-416 GCF_000695525.1 Brassica oleracea var. oleracea
TGGAAATTTTTGGGGCTTTCTTGATAAGTTGGTTGAGAGCTACGAACTATACATGTTGTTTGTTTGTGACAGATGAAGAAGAATCGTTTCTGCTAAAGGAAGAAGATGAAGCAAGTAGTGAAGAAGTCCTTCCTCAAATCATGCATTTAAAACGAAGTCAATGGTGGATCTTTGTTTTTATCAGCATCTTCTTCCTCATCTCTGCTCAAGCCGAAGCTGTTCTTCTCGGTCGCTTTTACTACGACCAAGGAGGAAACAGTAAATGGATCTCCACTCTTGTCCAAACCGTTGGCTTTCTGATTCTCTATCTCCCTCTTTGTCTCCTTCCTGCTTCTCCACGCACTTCCTACTGTTCCTTCAAGACTCTGGTTTGGATCTATCTTTCTCTTGGTCTCGCTATTGGTTTGGACAATCTG
>NW_013632546.1:0-416 GCF_000695525.1 Brassica oleracea var. oleracea
TATCCCACTTTCAAATCAGGTGATCCCAGTTTTCGTTTTTGGGAATATGACAACTTCTTTGGCATTCTAATCAAACTAGGATGAATCGCGATGTAAGAAGTTGTATTTGGATACATAACGTAGTGAAGAATCCCTAGGAAGTTGAATAAATCTCATAGGAGTTAGGATGAAGAATTTATCCCACTTTCAAATAAGGTGATCCGAGTTTTCCTTCTTAGGAATATGACAACTTCTTGGTCATTCTAATCAAACCAGGATGAATCACGATGTGAGAATCTGTCTTTGGATCCATAAAGTAGTGGAGAATCACCATGAAGTTGAATAATTCTCGTAGGAGTTATGATGAAGAAGTAATCCCACTTTCAAATCAGGTGATCCTAGTTTGCTTGTTTGGGAATATGACAACTTCTTCGTCA
>NW_013632547.1:0-416 GCF_000695525.1 Brassica oleracea var. oleracea
TACTGTTCCTCGTCACATGGATCACCGTGGAATCTCCAATCCCCGGCTGGTGATTTATTCCAGTGGCTAGGCCTGGGACTTATTATCCGAGATCCGGATTCGATCCGAGATCCGCTCCGGATCCGCTCCGAAAATAGGACATCCGGGGTGCCCGGATCCGAATCCGGATAGTAAAATCTTGGATCCGTGCAAATCGAATCCGGATCCGGATATCGTAATTTTTAGGTCCGGATATCCGGATCCGTATTTTTAAGAGAAATTAGGAGCTACACCAACGAAGTATAGCGTATTTAGCAACCTTCCAAACGACACTGTTTTGAAACTTTCGTCAAATGTTTAAGACATTTATACCCCTATAAGCCTTCCACATAAAGTAACCGTTCTGGAGCCAAAATCTTACGGGGGCGATTTTGAGA
>NW_013632548.1:0-416 GCF_000695525.1 Brassica oleracea var. oleracea
TTTTATTTTTATTTAAATAATAATTTATTATATATATAAATAACAAGAATATAAGAGTTTTTTGCCACTTAATGAAGAATGTATTTTTGAAAATGTCCTTGTAGTGGTGGTAAAAATGAAAAGTGGTAGCATGAAAGTGGTAAACATGTAATTTCCCCTATAATTTATATTAATAATATTATAATAATTTTATTAGACATGATTTTGGATATGTTATATCTAGTCGGTTATGTTGTTTCCACAGTCGATTTAGTTATCATTTAGACATATTGGATTGCATTTCTTTCTTTGAATTCAACTATAATATTTTTTATTTTAAATATATTAAAGTTTTGATTAATTCTCTTATTTTATTTAGGTTGGTTTTTATTTTATATACGTAAATGTATTTTAGTAAGATTATGTATAACTTAAAA
>NW_013632549.1:0-416 GCF_000695525.1 Brassica oleracea var. oleracea
ACTTGGAGATAATTGACATTTTAACTAGTTCATTTATTTTTGATACTACTTCTAGATATATATATTTTTTTTTTTGTAAAAGAACTGCTTCTAGATATTAGTCAATACTCATTACACTATATATATATGTTATTATTATTATATATATAATAAATAGAAAACCCGGTTCGACCGGTTGAACCGGTCCGACCAGTCATCCAGTGGATACGCCGAGTCGGTATCCGGTCCGGTTTTTAAAACATTGATATAAGCAAAGCAAGCTAGCAACCTATCGGATTCAATCAATGTTTTAACAGGCTGGTCGGTTTAAACAATTTTAAATCAGATAAAAATTAACCAAGCAGGATGAAAAAATAAACCTATCAATTAAACGGTCAAACAATTCTAGCAATATAGCATCAGATTCAATCAGATTT
>NW_013632550.1:0-416 GCF_000695525.1 Brassica oleracea var. oleracea
GCTCTTCTGTTCATCGGGGCTGGACACCTATGGCCTCAAGGCGCAGAGATTACCTATGTTAGCGGGAAGGATATAAACATAGGAGCTGTGATCGCGGAGAAGCTTGCGTACTTCAAAGTTTCAGACACGAAGAGATGTGGGTTTGGAGCGGTTATCACACAGATCTTAAGGCAATGTGGAGTGTTTCTTCCACCTATTGACAGAGTGGTGGATAAGAAGGGGATGCATCAGAACTTTTTCGACATGAGAGCACTCATTAGCAGCCACTACCTCACCGGCCCTTGGCGAGGTAGCATCGACAAGTCAGCTCCTCATATCTACCAGTTCCAGGACGCACAAGGGAGAGAGCAATTTGTCAAACTACCCGACACCGCCATCACCGAGCTGACTGATCCAGGTGCCCTCATATTTCTACC
>NW_013632551.1:0-416 GCF_000695525.1 Brassica oleracea var. oleracea
TCAGGGTTGTCCTTCCCGGGGACCTCCTCCAGGTTCTCGTTCTCTGGCCATTCACCAGGGCCACCTCCCTCCGGGACCCCGACGTGCTCAGCCGGGACCGACGTGACAACGACCAATGGCTCCTCCGATGGCTCCTCGGTAATTTCGAGCGAGGTGATGAGCTGAGAAACCGTCCTTGGTCCGATCAAATCTATGTTCGATCCATAAGGATCAAACGACGCTCTAAACCTGTCCTCGACGAAACGAGAAGGGAGAACCAGCAGAGAAAGAGTGAGGTCGCTATCAGACAGCGGACCTACACAAAACTCCGTAGCCTCCGCCCCGTAGAGTTTCTCCTGCTCGGCAAAAACGTCGATCATTTCTTGCAGAATCTCCGTCCCACTTGCTTTTATCATCTCGAGGCACTTCCTCGTCCC
>NW_013632552.1:0-416 GCF_000695525.1 Brassica oleracea var. oleracea
AAACATTGCCGCAGGCTCAATTCTCTCCCGGTGCTTCCACCTAATATACAGTGTGTAGATGCTCATGGGTGTGTTTCTCTGGAAAAAGTTGCAAAACCAGTGACAGTTCCCCTAGTAACTGAGAGGATGCATACTACTTTCATTTTTACGGATTGCTTCAAACTGAACAGAGCTGAACAAGAAGCTATTGTAGCTCAGGCCCAACTCAAGAGTCAGCTACTGGCAAGGACATCTCTTCAACATAATCATAAGGTCTGTCTTCATTTTATTCTCTTGTTCCGGTGATATCCTTATCATACGCTCATGCTTAAATGGTTTTCTTCGTAACCCTCCACTTCAGGGACTAGTTCTGGATCCTCTGGTTGCCGTTTGCTTCCCAGGAAGTGACATACCCTCATGGTTCTGCCATCAGAGTA
>NW_013632553.1:0-416 GCF_000695525.1 Brassica oleracea var. oleracea
TTTTGTGAAACTATTATATATAAAACAAACAAATATAAATTGATATAATGATTTATGACTTGTGATCACTCTAAATACTAAAGTTATGTAAGTACTAATTTTATAAGGTTAAGCAATTTTTAACTTTGTGGAAAAAAGAAGAAGTAATTTTTAACTTAGAGAAAAATAAAATAACAAAGAAGAAATGAATTGAAATAAGATCTAGTGGGGTGAAAGTTATATATAAATGTTTGAACAAATACAAAGAAAATATGGTTGAACTTTTTGGGGAAACGTGGTTTAACTTTGAGTTTTTGTTGTACAGTTGTAAAGAAAAACAAAATTTATTCCAATAAAGAGAACAATAGTTGTAAACATATCCTTTAGTTGTACATCAATTAAATGCTCTAAGCTATTGTTTCTAGTTTTATTGATTA
>NW_013632554.1:0-416 GCF_000695525.1 Brassica oleracea var. oleracea
ATAGATCTTATTTCGAGTCCGCGTAAGAGCGTTGCGATCATTACAAGTGATCATAAAAGCTTTGACCGCAAAGGCTGTCAGCGAGTAACCTAGTTCTAGCGGCCTAAAAGCTCAAACCTAGTTGAGTCGCAGCTCGGTAACAAAAGACGAAGAAAATACAGAAAAGCTTTTGATTGATTTCGGACTGAACCTTATGAAAGGCTGCCTACGTACCCCTTTCGAGGATCAAGCCGAACGTAGTTCAAGAGTGAACCAAGAGATCGAACTGCTTGTGCAGGTTCGACTGGTAATCGGGTGCCAGCCATGGAAACAGAGCATGTCGAGAATAATGCCTTAGAGTTTCTAAGTGCCGAGAGTTCAGTGTCTAAGAAGTTCCCCCCCATGCCTCTCGCCTAGGACTCCTTATATACTCGCTC
>NW_013632555.1:0-416 GCF_000695525.1 Brassica oleracea var. oleracea
TCCCTCGGAATATTCCGAGGAAATTCTGAGGAAATAGGGGTTTTAAATCGAAAAAAATTAATTTATATATTTATATATTTATTAAATATATTTTTTTTAATTTACAGGTCTCATGATGATCAGACCCGGCCTCGACAGCGTCGTGGTCGTGGTGGTACTGGGAGCCAGTCTCGGGATTCCAGCCATTTTCAGGATTCTCCTTCGCCCCCCAGCTCCTACCATACATCTTTCCTACCATACATCTTCCTCTGCTGCAGCCGCTCCTGCTCCTCTCGCTCCCGCTGCTGCTCCTCTCGCTCCCGCTGCTGCATCCGCTCCTGCTCCTCCGGATCCTCCGGGAGTGATGAGTGTTGCGGATTTGGTTCAACGGCCCGGTCGTGACCATCTTCCCTATCTCACTCCGTATCCATATGGAC
>NW_013632556.1:0-416 GCF_000695525.1 Brassica oleracea var. oleracea
TTGGATCTCTTTTATTGTTTGATCGCCGCATTTTCCCGTGTTTCACCAGAACGACCAATGAAGAAGACCATTCAGTCGCTCATCTAAGTCGTTCCGTTTAATAAACGGACATGGCCTAGCAATTTTATTTGCTCCTGGACTGAGAACTTGGGAGAGGTTGAAGTTAGATTCTACACACGAGACTCTGTCCGAGCTACAGAACTCTAAATACTTAGAGAAACGTGTTAGATAGATTGAGGAAAAAAGAGCAAACAAAAGAAACATCATCAGGGGCAGTGGAAACTCTGGAAAAAAAAATGAAACTTATGAGGCAAGAGATATGCCGCAATCTACGGTTGGAGTAGAAAAGACAAGCTACCAAGATTAGAATATACAGAACATTGCTGACGCGAAGTGCTTACGAGTTAGCAGGAGAG
>NW_013632557.1:0-416 GCF_000695525.1 Brassica oleracea var. oleracea
AAAAGAGTACACATCTGCTTTCTCTGTAATCTGTCCACTTTGTGTATATTCAGGTGCCAAGTACCTACAGAAAAAGAAACAGAACTTAAAGCTTCATTAACGTGTCCCACAAGTAAATCAAAAAGGTGATTATCTCAATGATTATGCCATAAACAGTACCCGAAAGTTCCAATTACTCTTGTCTCCACTCCTTTATCACCTTCTGGTTGCCATCTCGCTAGTCCAAAATCTCCAACCTATATATTTGTTATAATGCTTCAAGCTTGGCACACACGCAAAAGAGCAGAAAAAGTTAAGATGATTATTATTACCAAAGGCTCAAAGTCATGAGTGAGGAGAATGTTATTAGGACGCATATCCCTATGAACAATGCAACCAACTCTACACTCTTCATGAAGGTATCTCAACCCACGAGC
>NW_013632558.1:0-416 GCF_000695525.1 Brassica oleracea var. oleracea
CTTTAAATCAATTTTAGAAAAGACACATGAACCATGTAACTCATCTATCATATCATCTAAGCGAGGAATAGGACGCCTGTACTTAACTGTTATGTTGTTGATGGCTCTGCAGTCCACACACATCCTCCGGCTCCCATCTTTTTTTGGCACCAAGAGGACAGGTACAACACAAGGACTCATACTCTCCCTGATATGTCCCTTCTCCATTAGCTCATTGACTTGTTTCTGAAGCTCCTTGGTCTCCACAGGGTTGGTCCTGTATGCTGGACGGTTTGGTAAGGTAGCTCCTGGTACAAAATCAATCTGGTGTTCTATTCCCCTAATAGGCGGCAGACCTATTGGATTGTCATCTGGGAACACATCTTTATTCTCCTGCAAAAGACACTCAATCTCCTCTGGAATCTCAGGAGCAGGGT
>NW_013632559.1:0-416 GCF_000695525.1 Brassica oleracea var. oleracea
CAGATGGCTCTTGGAAGGAGAATGATGTTTTCTCAGGACAAGGTTGGGTTAGTACTTTAGAAGGTTTTGTTGGTTTGTTGGGGTCGAGGAATGTACGGGCTTGTCTAACTCCTCTGCATGCGGAGATGGAAGCTTTATTATGGGCAATTGAATGCATGAAAAATTTACATCAATTTCAGGTTACGTTTGCAACGGATTGTTCTCAATTGGTAAAGATGGTTTCAGAATGGCCAGCATTTGCAAATTATTTGGAAGATATCAAGAACTTGAGAGAGAGTTTCATTAGATCAGAGATCATCTATGTACCAAGGACGCAAAATTCAACGGCGGATAGCCTAGCACGCAGTGTCAGGAAACAACCATCTTTGATCGTTCACATGGATCAGGATCTCCCGGTGTGGTTCACAGAGTCAGTA
>NW_013632560.1:0-416 GCF_000695525.1 Brassica oleracea var. oleracea
GAGGAGAGAACGCCTAATAACTGTAAGCAGCGTTGGCACAAGATCAATGACTTGGTCTGCAAATTCTGTGGTGCGTACGAAGCTGCAACTAGGGAGAAAACCAGTGGCTGCAATGAGAATGATGTCCTGAAGAGAGCTCATGAGATTTACCACAACAACCTTAAGAAGAAATTCACTTTGGAGCATGCTTGGAAGGAACTGCGAAACGACCAGAAGTGGTGCGAAGTTGCAAGTGCCAGAAACGAGGGAAGCTCTAAGAAAAGGAAGTGTGAAGACGCTGAAGTCTCATCAGCCTTTCAACCATCTGAAAGCAAGCGTCCCGCTGATGTTAAAGCATCAAAGGCCCGTGGGAAGGCGACTGTGGCTGAAGAGGCTCTCACGAATGGGTTTCAAAGTATGTGGGACATTAAACAGAA
>NW_013632561.1:0-416 GCF_000695525.1 Brassica oleracea var. oleracea
GCTAAGATCTTGCCATAAAGCTCCCCGTACCGCCGACTCCTACGTCCGCGAATGTTCCACGTATTCCCCCTCTCTGCGTCACTGACTTTGGCATGGCGTGATATACCCAGATAAGTGGTGCCCACCGCTCCTGTAATATTAAACAATTTCCCAATTCCAAGCCAATTGTCAAACCAGAAGGAAGTAGTTCGACCATCCCCGATATCAAATCTAACGAACTCATAGGCCACATCTCTTAGTTTCAGGAGCTTCCTCCATATCCAAGATCCATTTTGTTCTCCTCTCACATCCCAAAAGGAATTATACCTGAGCAAGTAGTGTTTCACCCAACTTACCCATAGGGAAGCCGGTTTTGTGTAAAGTCTCCAAATGAGTTTAAGGGCAAAGGCTCTTGCCGTGTCCTTGAATTTCCGCAC
>NW_013632562.1:0-416 GCF_000695525.1 Brassica oleracea var. oleracea
ACATCTGCTCCACAAGAAAGTAGCACTGAACAAATGTTGAAACAAATTTTGGAATCTCAAACTAGAAGTGAGGAGCACATTGGGTATGAGCTAAAAAACCTTCATAACAAAGTTGATGGAGGCTACAATGATCTCAACAACAAATTCTCAAATCTTGCTTCCAACTTCAAAGCTTTGGAGAACCAGTTTGCCTCTATGAGTAGTAACTCCAAACGCCCTATGGAATCACTTCCCGGAACTTCCGAGCAGAACCCCAAGGAGACAATGAAATCCATAACCCTAAGGAGTGGTAAACAATTGCCTCCTAGAACTCTCATTAGGGATAATGAGAACCAAGACGGGGAGGTGGTCATCAATGTGGATGATAACGTGGTTATTGTGGATGAGAAAACCAATGAAGAGATCTTAGAGAAGAT
>NW_013632563.1:0-416 GCF_000695525.1 Brassica oleracea var. oleracea
CGTCTTCCGACTCGACACGTTTACTACGAATTCTTTTTGATAAAGAAGGAACTTTCCGCGGTTTCTAATCCGCGAGTTTGATCGATGAATTTGAATAGCGGAAAACATGGACTGAGCTTGCTACGGTCTTCGGGAGATAGCATTCGAAGGTTTGACGAGAATGCATGGATTGATGTCGTATCGATGTTCGGAAAGGTGCAATCGCTACACAGCGACTGAACTTCGGCTCGAGCCCGGTTGCTACGTAGAGACCGAGCGGGACGAACGCTCGGACGCTACGTAGAGACCGAGCGGGACGAACGCTCGGACGCTACGTAGCGACCGTGCGGGACGATCGCTCAGTCGCTACGTAGCGACCGTGCGGCCAAGGCTCGGTCGCTACGCAGCGACCGAGCCTTGGCCTGAGCTCGGTCGCT
>NW_013632564.1:0-416 GCF_000695525.1 Brassica oleracea var. oleracea
TTTGGTGGGACAAGTGACTGATAAACTCATGGTTTTGCAGGACCGAGTCACGAGGATGCTGATTGGAGCGGGTAAAAGAGAGGGTGAGGGGTTGTACCGGTTTCAAGGAGTGGAGATCGTGACTTCCCTACATACTGAAGCTTGCAATGATTTGGTTTTATGGCATAATAGGATAGGTCATCCGTCTCTCCAAGTAACAGAATGCATACCTGGGGTTCGGAGATCTAGTAGTCGTAATAATGAGCTTTCTATTAAGAATTGTGATGTCTGTTTTCGAGCTAAGCAAACTCGGCAGTGTTTTCCAAGCAGTTTGAATAATGCAAAAGATAATTTTGATTTGATTCATTGTGATGGGGTCCATATCGAACAACAGCATTCTGTGGATCCAAATATTTTCTGACAATCGTAGATGATCA
>NW_013632565.1:0-416 GCF_000695525.1 Brassica oleracea var. oleracea
ATTCGGTCGTTGCGGGCATCGTAGTCGCCGCTGAACTGACTGGCGACAAATTGAGAGTCGCAATAGGCGCTTAGTCGTTCAGCTTTTACGGCTTTTGCTAAGCGGAGTCCGGCGATCAGAGATTCGTATTCTGCTTCGTTGTTTGACGCGGGAAAGCCAAAGCTAAAAGACTGCCTGATTAGCTCTCCGGTCGGGGACTGTAGTTGGACTCCGGCTCCTGCCCCCTTGTTGGTCGATGATCCATCGACGTGCAGCGTCCAGATTGAGCTTGGGAGTATAAGATCTTGTTCCAATTCTGGGGCCAACTCGACCAGGAAGTCCGCGAGGACTTGGAACTTCGCCGCTGTATGGTTCTTGTAGGTAATATCAAGCTCGCCGAGTTCGATGGCCCACTTCGTGAGTCTGCCAGATCTGTT
>NW_013632566.1:0-416 GCF_000695525.1 Brassica oleracea var. oleracea
TCAAGTAAGTCAAGAGACAAAAGAAAATGCATGTGGAAGATGAACCAAGATACGTAAAAGCAACTATGTATTTAAAGAAGACGTAAAGCATAAAACTACATATAAGACAGCAATGGTTATTAGTAGGATCGGTGTATATGTGTCTATAGCCGTAGCGTTCAATGAGAAACCAAAATGATGAAAACGACCTCCAAGGAGGCGAATGTAAAGAGTCTCAAATAAGGTGGAAAAATCAGTTACCAAAAAAAAAAGTAGGAGAAGTTCACTGTCAGTTACCAAAAAAAAAAGTAGGAGAAGTTCACAGAATCATAAATGACAGAAGCGGTGGCCATGGAACTTTCTTCAGCAAAATTATGAACTAACTCGGCAGCTCATGAACATTTTGAATTCTTCACCTAAAGAAACAATCAGCTACA
>NW_013632567.1:0-188 GCF_000695525.1 Brassica oleracea var. oleracea
TGCATTATCTCGGCGTTGAACTTCTTCTGGGATGCCAGCTCAGCAAGAATAGTGGCATTCTCCGAACGGATAGTGGCATTCTCAGTAAGGATAGTGGTGTTCTGCTCCTCCAATGCCCCAATCCGTTCATCTTTGTCATGTAGCTCCTCGAGAATCATGGGATCGGCATACGGAGCTTGCGAAGAAGA
>NW_013632568.1:0-416 GCF_000695525.1 Brassica oleracea var. oleracea
TCCAGGCTGAGAGTGGAGTGTGGCATTCCTATTGATGAAGGACTTCCAGTGGAGCAGATCATGGCTATTGGAGCAGTGATGGCAGTTTGTGAGACCGATAGAAAGCTTGAAGAAGTCAAGGCAACAGAAGAGAAAGAACCTTGGTATGCTGATTTGGTGAACTACCTAGCAACAGGAAAAGAACCTTTGAACCTTGTGGGCAATGCCAAGAAGAAGTTCTACAAGGATGTGAAGAGGTACTATTGGGATGAGCCCTACCTCTACATTCTCTGCAAGGATCAACTTTATAGGAGAGTGGTTGCTAATGAGGAGATTGATGGAATCCTTACAAAATGTCATGGATCATCCCATGGAGGCCACTTTTCTACGTTCAAGACTGTTGCAAAGGTGCTACAAGCTGGATTCTGGTGGCCACA
>NW_013632569.1:0-416 GCF_000695525.1 Brassica oleracea var. oleracea
GGGTCAGCGGGATAAGCGACAAGGTGGCCATCGACGCGCTCAGGAAGTTGCTCTGGTACAAGTCGAAGTTCAGAAAATGGATATCCCTCTTAAAACCGCGGACGATCCAAGACGTCCTCCACAAGGCGACGGACTACATCATGATTGAGGAAGAAACGAAAATCTTATCGTAAAAGCATAAGTCGGCGAGATTGTCCTCGAAAGATGTAGACCCGAAAACAAGGAACAAGAACCCTCGTAACGACAAGTATGTCCATCACGAGGGGGAAGAACTCCAAGGAGCACATAATTACGCGATCGGCTCAGACCAGGGCCGAACCACTGGTAATACGTGGACTCGCAACCAAGGATATGACGAAAACACCTTCCGCGAGTTCCACCAATCCCGAGGACACTCCACGACTAACTGCAAGGTC
>NW_013632570.1:0-416 GCF_000695525.1 Brassica oleracea var. oleracea
TGCACGGGTATTGAAGGGGAGATACTATAGATTGAGTTCTCCACTAAGAGTGAATACTGCTACCAACCCATCCTATGTGTGGACGAGCATTATTGCAACCTGGAAATTGTTACTATTAGGGATCAGACAGAAAATACATTCAGGATATGAAGTCAAGGTGTGGGAAGATCCGTGGATTCCAACGACCCCCGCGAGACCAGCTAACTCCATAGCGCCAGCCATGCACCCTAATATGAGAGTCAGTGATCTTATTGATCAAGCATCGAAGGAGTGGAATATTGGTCTATTGGAGAATTATGTCATCCCTGAGGACATACCTCTCATAAGGAGTTTAGCCATAAGCTCGACTCATCGTCGAGATACTTTTTCCTGGAACTACACAAAGAATGGCCAATACACGGTTAAATCTGGTTATT
>NW_013632571.1:0-416 GCF_000695525.1 Brassica oleracea var. oleracea
GGTCTACTCCAAGACCAAAGAGGATCATGAGAGACATCTAAGAGCAGTGTTGGGACGATTGAGGGAACAACAGCTCTATGCCAAATTGAGCAAGTGCAGTTTTTGGCAAAGAAGTGTTGGGTTCCTGGGTCACATTGTATCCGACCAAGGTGTCTCCGTGGACCCGGAAAAGATTAAGGCCATACAAGAATGGCCTAGACCTAAGAGTGCAACTGAAGTCAGGAGCTTTCTAGGTCTGGCCGGTTATTACAGGAAGTTTGTCAAGGGGTTTGCCAGCTTGGCTCAACCTATGACACAACTGACTGGGAAAGACGTGAGGTTTGTATGGTCTGAGAAATGTGAGGAATGTTTCTCTGCACTTAAGCACATGTTGACAAGTGCACCGGTATTGGTGTTGCCAGAGGCAGACCAACCAT
>NW_013632572.1:0-416 GCF_000695525.1 Brassica oleracea var. oleracea
GCTAGGCTACTTAACTTGCTTGATCATCATTACGCGATTGAAAGTTTCAAGATGAAGATGAACTTACAGTGTGAAGACTCAGAGAGAGAGAGAGAGAGAGAGAGAAAGAAAAAGGCAAGATTTTTAATTGTTCCTATAGTCAAAAATTATTTTCCAATTCACTAAGAAAATAATAAAATTAGTTTTTCTTTTCAAAACGAACTTTATATTTTTTTATTATAAAATATCTGTATTTTTGGGTGAAAATATAGTTTTTATCGATGCTTTGAAAACTGGATCGAATTATCTGATTGAACCGTAATTCATTTATTTCGTCGGTTTCAAGTATTTCAAAACTTAAATTTATATTAAACCATCAAAACCAGAAGAATAATAAATATTTTGATGAAATTTAAATAATAGTAACTATCTGTTTG
>NW_013632573.1:0-416 GCF_000695525.1 Brassica oleracea var. oleracea
GTTCAGATATTTAAATTCGCGATGGGCTTGTGGAAAATTCTTGTCAAAAGCAGGGTTGATTCTTGTAATTAGTAGTTCGTCAACTTGGGAGAAATAAAAAGGATAACACTCATGTCAATGCAAGAACGGCTAATGGAAAAGCCCAATTTTTTTCTTTTCAAAACCCAGTAATTTGAACCTAATGGATCGTAAATCTCCTTGGTATTACACCAGGAAAGGTAGGTTTCTCGTGGTGTCTTCAACAATTCAACTACGCTTTTATGTATATCTTACAATACTAATTTTCACGCAATATCTTCTTTTTGTCAGAAAAACTTACACGAAAACTGTGGGTAGTAGCAGCTTGGTAAACAAGAGTTGAACCCTCACGTAAAGACATAAAGTAGGCATTTATTTAGAATAGACTTGAGTGACGT
>NW_013632574.1:0-416 GCF_000695525.1 Brassica oleracea var. oleracea
CTAAAAAACATTTAAGAAAATTAGAATAAAATATATATATTAAAAAATTTATTGAATAAAATATTTGATTACCATTTCCAAACGGACACCGGCGTGGGGTTTTTGGCCCGTAGTGTGAAGCATCGGCCCGTTCCCGTGCTCATCGACCGTGTTACGGGAGTTAGAGCAAGCCTGGGCGATTCTAATGGAATCAGGAAGGCGCCGATAATGGATGAGGCCATCCCACACATCCGTGGTGAGCTTAGCGGGTTTGCCACGCTCATACTCCTTCACGATCCAGTCACCCTTCCAGTTGGAGACCGTGTCCAACAAGCTAACTTTCGCCTTCGCGTTAAACTTCTTCCTCACCCTCTCTGTGATCCCCATGGTCCAATTATGTTTTTGCTGTTGGAAAAAATAAATTAACAATTAGTTTT
>NW_013632575.1:0-416 GCF_000695525.1 Brassica oleracea var. oleracea
ATGGGCGTGAGATCACTTGTTTTGGACACTGATCCATTCAGTCCAAAAGTGGGCGATAAAGAAGTCCATTTAGTCCTGAGATGGACGATGCAAAAGTCTTGTTTTAGACACTGATCTGATTGGTCCATAAGAAGGACGATGAAGAAGCCTTTGATTTTGGTTTATTTTATACTAACCAGCCCAAAGAGGGGTTATTTGGTTTTGTTTATTTGTTTTCAGACAGGTTATGTTTTACACATGGTGGTACACGCATATCACAGCAACATCATCCAAGATTTAGTGTGTGTGTATTTGAGGTTGATGACTCAATATGTTCGATCAGATTGTTGATATCTTGCATATTTCTAATGTTTTATCCATTCACCCATTTGCATTTTGATCATATAGATTAGGATTTAGCCATGTTTAGGTTGCAT
>NW_013632576.1:0-416 GCF_000695525.1 Brassica oleracea var. oleracea
TGAAGAGCAGCTGATTGGTTTTAACAAGATGGTGAGAAAGCTCCCTAAAGAACTTGCACTACAAGAAAACAGGGGGATTCTGATGGCCGAAATCGTCGGAAATTTGTCGGAATAGACCGATTCCGACGAATTTCTGACAAACCCGTCCGTCGGTATCGTTTCGTCGGAAAAAAAAAATTCGTCGGAATTTCGTCAGAACTTCCGACGACTTTCTGACGAATACCGAGAAACGTCATTCTGACGAACTTCCGACGATATTACGATGCGGATACATCTGTGGGGATATGATGTCATAGCAAGGAAAAGGAGAAAAACAAATGATCATATGCAGATTGGATAGCAATTAGCTAATGAAGACTAACCAACGGTCGTCGGTATATACCCATTTTTTTTTTCAAATTAATTTTGCATTTTTA
>NW_013632577.1:0-416 GCF_000695525.1 Brassica oleracea var. oleracea
TCCGGATCCGGATACCCTAAATTTTCCGGATATCCGGATCCGTCCCATGGCTAGGGTTGAGTGGTCCTTTTTCCAATCAGCGATTATCGCATATACGTAACTGTAAAAAATTTCCTAAAGTGGAATATCCTGAACATCTTTATTATTTGGATAGTCGATTTTATAAGATTATGTCGTTTGTTTTTTTTAAAAAAAAATCTATAAATATCTACATTTTTATTAAGTAATGGTGAGGTAGATATTCTTGTACATTATAGTTAATAAAAAATGGATATGTATTAATCAAGTATTTTTTTATTAAATAATAAGATCTAGAAGTCCATAAGATATTCAACCATAAAAACCAAAAAGTTATTAAAAAACCCCACACAAGTGAAACTGGCAATGATTGTAGAATCGATAAAAAGAAAAAAAAA
>NW_013632578.1:0-416 GCF_000695525.1 Brassica oleracea var. oleracea
AGATTATTACTGATTTTCGTTTGATATTTATTGCAGGTAAAAAAAAAGATGAACAGTGACGACGAAACGGTAGCAGAGGCACTGTAACATCGATCGACACTGTAGCAGAAACGTCGATCGACACTATAGTAGAGGTACTGTTCATCGAAAAAAAAGGAGAAAAAGATCCAAGGTCCAATGAGTTCTGAACCACCATCGATCGACGGCTGGCCAGTGTATCGATCGACAGAGCATCACATGTATCGATAGCCACTTAACTGTGTTGATCGATACCCACATCAATGGCAGGTATACTCGTGAAACCTTGTTAATATTTGTCCTTATGGTTTGTTTTCCCACCTATCTTAGACTGTATAACACAGGTCACAATGTTGTTTAAGTCTGGGAGAGGTTCTACTAATATTGTGTTTTAGTTA
>NW_013632579.1:0-416 GCF_000695525.1 Brassica oleracea var. oleracea
TTGTTCGTCGTTCCAATCAAACAAGGATGAATCACTTGGTGAGAAGCATTAATTTGATATATAAAGGGGTGGAGAATCACCAGGAAGTTGAATAAATCTCATAGGAGTGGGGATGAAGAAGTTATCCCACTTTCAAATCAGGTGATTCTAGTTTCCCAATTTGGGAATAGGACAGCTTGTTCGTCGTTCCAATCAAACAAGGATGAATCACTTGGTGAGAAGCATTAATTTGATATATAAAGGGGTGGAGAATCACCAGGAAGTTGAATAAATCTCATAGGAGTGGGGATGAAGAAGTTATCCCACTTTCAAATCAGGTGATTCCAGTTTCCCAATTTGGAAATAGGACAGCTTGTTCGTCGTTTCAAGCAAGCCAGGATGAATCACTTGGTGAGAAGCTTGATTTGGATACATAA
>NW_013632580.1:0-416 GCF_000695525.1 Brassica oleracea var. oleracea
GAGCGACGCTCCGAGGTCGCTCGCGTTTCCATGGCGAGACGACACCCGACGAAGCCCAGAGCGACCCACTGAGGTCGCTCCCGAAGGCCGGAGCGACTTGCCAGAGCGACATGCCGAGGTCGCTCCGCGTCTATTCGCCTGTCGAACTCATGTTTTTCTAAGGGCCTTTTGGTCATTTCATTATGCACGTTTTACATTGCCAAAAAACCTAAGTTAAGTACTTTTTGTAAGCCATTCGAGGCAAGAATCTTTTTTGGGGGGAGAACATTTAGTAAAAACTTCTTTTGATTCAGATTTCATAGCTCTCATCTTGTTTTTTTTGTTGATTTCTTATCTATTTCTCTACACGATTAATCTGAAATTCACCACGGGTTTAAGAGGAATCATGGAGATTAGTCAGTAATCACCTTTTGAAT
>NW_013632581.1:0-416 GCF_000695525.1 Brassica oleracea var. oleracea
AAAACGCTGGCGCAACTTACCAACGACTCGTGAACCGTATGTTCTTCCAACAACTTGGTAAAACGATGGAGGTTTATATCGACGACATACTCGTCAAATCCCTCCAAGCAAAGGATCACGTATCACATCTCGAGGAATCTTTCGCGCAGTTAAATTCCCATAACATGAAGCTCAACCCGACAAAATGCAGATTCGCCGTGGCATCAGAGGAATTCCTCGGCTACCTAGTCACATTCCGTGTCATCGAGGCTAATCCAAAACAGATCAACGCACTGATCGAGATGGCTTCGCCGAAGAATAAGCGGGAAGTCCAGAGGTTGACCGGTAGAGTCGCTACTTAACAGGTTTATTTCACGATCAACGGACAAGTGCCCTTCTACGATGTCTTACGGGGAAATAAAAAATTCGAATGGTCG
>NW_013632582.1:0-416 GCF_000695525.1 Brassica oleracea var. oleracea
CATTTGAAGTCATCAATCGAACTTTACGATAAAAACCGCGAAAAGTTTGTTTTTATCAAAAGAAGCCGTAATAAATGTTTCGAGTCAAACAACGGCCCAAAGAGACCTAAGACGTGACTCGAAACCCACTTACGATTTCTTAACCAAAAGCCCATAAACCGTAGGACGGTTTATACTTGGTTTGCGAGGAATGATAAATGTCAAGTTTCCGCGGATAAATATGAAGTATTCGAAGATAATTAGAAAGATCGGGAAAAACGGAATATCTCCATTTTTAAGTTATGACGGCTTAATGGCAGAAGAGGAAAAAGCGTAAACCGACCTAGGAGAGAGTATATAAGGAGTCCTATGCGAGAGGCACGTGGGACGACTTTTTAGACTCAGAACTCTTGGCACTTAGAAACTCTGAGGCATTA
>NW_013632583.1:0-416 GCF_000695525.1 Brassica oleracea var. oleracea
AGTGCGATCTAATCAAATGAGGGCTTAACAATTTATTAGCATCTTATTTATTAAAACAGAAATCACAACTTTGATTCATGTATGATTTTTTAAAAAATAGATCTAATGGACCTATTCCTATAAAGTCATGTCACATTTAATCACTAATTTTATCGTTTAAATTTTGGGCATACCAGAAATTTTTATTGGGCTATTAATAATTAAATTTAAACAATAACAGGTCCATTGGATTTATAGATAGTATAAATTAAATAGATATAATTTAATAAAATAATATGAATTAAATAGATATAATTTAATGTTGTAATATTATACTTCCATATGTTAATTATTTAAATATTTGTCAATGTTAACTTTAAAAATTATAATGATTTTTTTAAATAACAAAAATCATATTATCTAACAATGATTAATCT
>NW_013632584.1:0-416 GCF_000695525.1 Brassica oleracea var. oleracea
TTCCATTCTACATGATCATATAGAATATAAAATGTAACAAACGATATTGCACATTACATATATATTATTCAAATTTTGAGGTATCTATGATTACAGGGAAGAAGGTAATCACTAAACCCTACACAGAAATATAACTCTAATCTCATCTCAATCTTAATTTACTAAACCCTACATGGAAGTATATACCCTAACTCAATGTCAACCCTAATCTTTCATAAACAAAACCCTTGCCACTTATCTCTAAGCCCTACATAGAAATATAAACCTTAATCGAATGAAAACCCCAATCTTCCATATACCCTAACTAAATGTCAACCACAATCATACATAAATTAAACCCTATCAACTATTTACTAAACCCTACGCGGAAATATAAATCCTAATCCAATGTCAACCCCAATCTTTCATAAACTAAC
>NW_013632585.1:0-106 GCF_000695525.1 Brassica oleracea var. oleracea
CCCTCTTCCTCAGGTTCTTCCACCTCTTCCTCCACCATTTTTTCACCATCTTCCTCAGCTTCTTTCACCTCTTCCTCCACCATTTTTTCACCCTCTTCCTCAGGTT
>NW_013632585.1:207-416 GCF_000695525.1 Brassica oleracea var. oleracea
GGCTTCATTCATCTCAACCTCATCTTGAACCTCACCCCGAGCCTCTGTTTCAACCTCTTTTTCTTTGTCTTCTTCAGCTTCTGCTTCAGGTTCAGGTTCTTTCTCTTCCTCAGAATCTCTATCGTCCTTCTGAGCCTCTTCTTCACTCTTTTCCTCATCCTTTTTTTCTTTGTCTTCTTCAGCTTCTGCTTCTGCTTCAGGTTCAGGTT
>NW_013632586.1:0-416 GCF_000695525.1 Brassica oleracea var. oleracea
AGACTCATCAGGAATCTAAACGTGATTGCATCCATAACTGGAGAGTACGTTTCTTCATAGTCGATTCCAGGTCTTTGAGAAAAACCTTGAGCCACTAGACGAGCTTTGTATCTCGTAATCTCATTTTTCTCATTTCGCTTTCGAACGAAAACCCATTTGTACCCAACTGGTCTCACATCTGCAGGTGTGAGTACAATGGATCCAAATACTTCTTGTTTATTGAGCGAATCAAGTTCGGCTTGTATTGCATCTTTCCATTGTTTACAATCATGTCTCTTTTGACATTCATAGATAGATTTTGGTTTTGGATCATCGATTTCTTCATTTATTTCACATGACACAATATATGAGAAAGCATCATCAACATCTTCATGTTCATTTCTATTCCATATCTTCTTATTATGGATGTAGTTGAT
>NW_013632587.1:0-108 GCF_000695525.1 Brassica oleracea var. oleracea
ATCTAAACTCTCCAAAAATCGAGAAACGATCGCCACGCATATCAAGCACGCTTCCTAAAGTGAGAAAAAACTAGAGACATGAACGTCGTCTTAAAACCGATTCGTTTC
>NW_013632587.1:220-416 GCF_000695525.1 Brassica oleracea var. oleracea
CCCAACCCTTCAAAGTATCGGTTCAACTGTTTTCTTTCGTAAAAAAAAAAACAAAAAAAAAGGGAGTAGGTACGTATACTATACTCGTATACTCCCAAACTTCAAAAAATTTTGCAAATCGTCAAGAAAACGATTTTGTCAAAGCAAACCGTCTCAAATAGGCAAACGACAATCTAAAATTCGTCTAAACGCTAGC
>NW_013632588.1:0-416 GCF_000695525.1 Brassica oleracea var. oleracea
ACTACCTTAAACCAAAGAAAACAAATTTTAAACTATATAGTTTATTTAAAAAAAATTAAACAAAACTAAATGTTTAAATATTTACTCGATAATATAAATCTATGAAGCGAAAAGTTGAATTTTAAAAAAAACTTTCTAAATTTTTGAAATGTTACAATATCTTTGAATATGACAATAAAACAATATTTTACTAATCTTTATATATATAGTTACGATTTTAATAATGAAATAATAATCCAAAAATATATATATAGAAGAAGATACAAATACATGTGAAAGTATGAAACAATCTATTCAATGAAAAAATATACAGTAAACTTATTATGCCTACCATAAATTTTTATTGAGCTATCAATAATTGGATTTAATAATAGATGATCCATTGGATTTATAGATACTATAAATTAAATAGATAT
>NW_013632589.1:0-415 GCF_000695525.1 Brassica oleracea var. oleracea
CCCATGCATATTGCTGAGGTGGCAGCAGGAGGAGAGAGCAAAGCCAACTTTATTGTATAAGATGTGCTTAACAGTGGGCATTCGGTTATTCGATTCGGTTTCGGGTAGGAACCATTCGATTCCGGGTATATCGGATAAATCACCCTTATATCCAATAGGTATTTATGAAATTTCGGTTCGGTTTCGGTTCGGTTTCGGGTACCCGTTTAATATACGAATCAAATATATTTATAAAAAATATATTAGTTTTTTTATCAAAAAAAATATATTAGTTAACATGTTAATTTAAGTGGTATAATGGTTAAACACTTGTATAATCGTGAATTCACCCAAAGTCCGTGTCACCAAAGTGCTGTTTAATTAATAAGTATTTATTGTATTTTAATATAGAAATACGATATATATATATATATAT
>NW_013632590.1:0-415 GCF_000695525.1 Brassica oleracea var. oleracea
TCAATGACACCACCTAAATAAGAGAAACCGAAGAGCAAAAAAATGACTAAAATATCACCTAATTTGTTATAGAAATACATTGAAATTGCCAAATATGATTTTCTTCTCTTAGTAAAACAGGATCGTTTATTTGTTGGTGCTTGATAAACATTATCCCAATGAAAGTGTTGTTGTTGGTCGTTCATAATCAGAAGAAAAGGAAAACCAGATAACAAAGACAATAATTGAAGAAAATTTCTCTGAATTTTGTTTCTGAAGAATCAAATCCAATTTACAAAAAAGGGAATTTGGGAGGAGGAAGATAACGATAAAAAAATGACTAAGAAAATAAGAAATAAGCTTAAATGACAAATAATCTGGGCTGTCCAAAATAAAAGGTAGTAAAGTGATCAAACGGCTGTGTTAATGACAAATA
>NW_013632591.1:0-415 GCF_000695525.1 Brassica oleracea var. oleracea
TTTTCCTATTTTCTAGGGAAACTAGTTTCTGATTCATTTTACCTTTTTCTACTTAGAAACCAAAATCTCTTTTTTTTTTGGTTTCTCACGAGCAAAACCATAAAAGTATTTTTTTAAAAAATATTATTAATGTTAGATAAAATTGTAGTATATAAGACATACACTTATCATTATGCAAAGCCCACAAAATAAACGTAAAACAACATCACTTTTCTAAGCAATTGGAGTTATATCTTCACTACTTATAGAAACAATTAAATTTTTATAAAGATAAGTTAATTTATTAATGTTTTAAACAATATTTTGTACCATACATTTTATATAAAATTAATTAAAGTTGTATTTTACAAAAATGTCATTAATTAAATTTGTTAACTAAAGCATAATATTTTGTCACACTTTAATTACTTCTGTG
>NW_013632592.1:0-415 GCF_000695525.1 Brassica oleracea var. oleracea
GAATGTGAACAAGAAAAGAGGAAGAAAGTGAGGGTTTTGTGCTTTCACGGTGGTGTATATGTCTCTGTGAGTTTCTGAGACCAAGCAAAAACTCATGAAGAACTTCCAGCCTCGTTCAGATGAGAAAAATTCAAAACAATTTCATTGATTGTCTTCCCTCTGTTTTGGCTACAAACAAGAAGAAATTGAGAAATGTCAGATATTTTACATAAACTTACGTTGTGAGAGTTGTGTGAATAACTAAGGACCACATTTTACTTTTTAAGGATACCGAATATTAATTTTAAAACTGTTTTTTCTTTGCATGTTGCACAAGATTAATACATTGATAGTATAGTATTATTAAATAAAATACATGGTATATGCTATCAATTTAGATTATTTAGATAGAAAAATGAATTATAATTTTTTTTTT
>NW_013632593.1:0-415 GCF_000695525.1 Brassica oleracea var. oleracea
TTCGAGCTGTAAAGCGCAGCCGCTCTCACCAAAGCTGTCACTTTGGAAACTACATTTGAAATGTTGAGATCAAAGTTAAGTTGTAGTCGATGGCGTGGCTAAAAGGAACTTTTAACTATTGACTGATGCTTCCAACGAATGTGATGATTTGGAATATGTAACATAGGCGGCTAACCTATTTTAAACACTTGACAAGCATTTTCGTAGATTATATATATCCAAAGAAATAGGATAACAAGGCAGAGTTTGGAAATGTATCAAGAACACAAGAATGTACCAGTGAGAAACAAAGCAAGGAAACACCAACTCAAGAAAATCTCTCATAGAACACCAAGACTATGCAAGACGAAACAAATAAATCAAGAGGGGAGAAACCATTGAGCATCCTTGAGCTTTAAGTTAGAGAGACTAGGGA
>NW_013632594.1:0-415 GCF_000695525.1 Brassica oleracea var. oleracea
GATCACCATGATGAACCACGTATAGCCTTTTGTATAGATATAGATTTGAAATTGAGAAGCTTGACAGTGAAGAATTTAGAGCTCTTTTTCAATCTCTCTTGAATATTGATTACTCAAAGGAGCAGGAGAGATGTACTACAAAGAGTACGAGTGGTCGGGTATTCAGATTGATGTCCAAGTCCCAACTATGTTGGTGTCTGGTTTTCACAAAAAGGGAATGGTGAAACAAGCAGATATACTAATGAAGAATACTGTAAGGAACAGAGGATGTGATAATAAACCAATCACTCCTTTGTGGAAGAGTGGGAGAAAATTGGGAATCAATTGAAGCCTTCACACTTGAGAAACTTTATCAAGAGTCTAAGTGACTCATATAAGTTCTCTAAAGCACTTGAGGCATTTTCAGGGCTTTGTG
>NW_013632595.1:0-415 GCF_000695525.1 Brassica oleracea var. oleracea
GGTCGTCTTGATGTTTGGAAACTTCTTGACGATGCTCATGACTTGGTCGTCAATCTTCACGACAAGATCTGAAAGAGGCACTCTTTGCCACTGTTGCACTTTCTTTTGTTAGTGTTCATCTGTTATTGTTACTTAAAATGTGAAACAAAAAAATCTTCAACCATGTCCTGGAATATTTTGTTACTTGAATAAAGAGAGCTAAAATTAAAATGGATGGGTAGAAGTAGAGATGTCTGATACAAAGGCTCTTTCTAGAAGACACAAGGCTTGAAAGAATAATGAATAACGGATGTTTGCTGAGTCAGCGGCAAGAGCACATGCTATGTTGGATCACACATAGAGTGTGTACGTGACGTGGAGGTTGTGCACATGCTTGATGGCTCGAGTGTGTGTGAGGAATGAGGATCGTAAGGAG
>NW_013632596.1:0-415 GCF_000695525.1 Brassica oleracea var. oleracea
TCCACCTATTTAGGGAGTATTATGAAGTTTTACTAAATTAATTGATACAAATGTATAATGTGGTTAAAAAATTTTAAATAATCTAAAAAAATTTAGGATTCAGTATATAAAGCGTTTACCAAAAACTCAATATTTTTGTATGGGTTAACACATATATTTTGAGGAAATTTCAAAAAATTTGACAATATCTTTTTAACACATAGTTGGTTCCTTCACTAACAAATAATGATTTTCAAAGAGGTTTTTAGCTTTTGTTGTCTCCTTTTTCAAAAAAATGACGATTTTACAGTCGTTATTTCACCAATTTAGGTATTATTATCAAGTTTTACTAAATTAATTGATCAAAATTTAGAAAGATTACCATGTAACATGAAAAAGAGTTTAAATAACATTGATACAAATTTAGAATGTGGTT
>NW_013632597.1:0-415 GCF_000695525.1 Brassica oleracea var. oleracea
TAATTTACAAAATCAATATGTTTTAACATTTTTTGATAAGTAGCGTTTTAACATTTTAATTTTAGTGTATTTGAAAAATATATAATTATATTAATTTTTATCTATATTAAATATGAAAATACGTAAGATATTATGTAATTTTGTTTTTAATTATTTTAATCTGTTTTCTTATGAAAGTTTAAGAAAACTTCTGTAATTCATTTGATTAGTTGTATGATATATACTTATTTGATACATTTTTAAATGGATGCAATTTTAGTTTATGAAAATATATAAAAAAATCATTAATATAATTAATTTTATATAAAACAAATAAAATGTTAGAGTCAGTAAATTGACATGAAATAAGTTTATAGTGTAAAATTGATCAAATAAGTATATATCACACAATTAATCAAACGAATTACAAAAAAAA
>NW_013632598.1:0-415 GCF_000695525.1 Brassica oleracea var. oleracea
GACACATTGAACAACACGTCAATCATAAGTTATATAGCACACGAAACATGAACTAAATTCTTTCTCAAAGAAAAAATGAACTAAACATGGTTTTGAAGGTTCATAACAACTATAGTCTGCTGGTTATAGTTGTTTGGAACATGCTAAAAGGAGGACAACAAAGAAAAATCGTACAAGGGAGCACGGAAAGGTCTTTCTCGTCCTCCAAAACGAAGTTATCCAGATTCTTTCCTACCACCAAGTCCACCTCCTTTTTCCAGAGAAGAAGAAGAAGCATTAATCTAAGGGATGATGAAGATCTAACTCATAGGAGAGAGTAAGAGAATGGCACTCACCTAATCTTCTTGGTATCCATCCATGCATCAATTGCTGCCTATTATAATCAAAAACTAGTGCTTCGACCCGTGCGCCCGCA
>NW_013632599.1:0-415 GCF_000695525.1 Brassica oleracea var. oleracea
CAAACAGGGCAGGATGCGGATGGATTCTTAAAGATCATCGTGATGACTTCCTGAAGCAGGGGACGGGGACTTTCAATAATACATCCTCACCATTGATGGCCGAAGCTCTCGCAGTTAGGTCGGCTCTTCTCAACGTCCTCGACATGGGCATCACCAGAATCTGTATTAAATCAGATTGCCAAGCACTTGTTGCTACTATCTCCTCGAAACAACACCCAGTAGATCTCCACGGAATCACTCGGGACATCGAGCTCCTTTCTCTCTCCTTTAATTGTATCTCCTTTGTTTTCATTTCCAGAAACTTGAACTGTGCGGCTGATACTCTAGCGAAATCAGCATTGTACTCTGCCCCAACCAACTAGTTTTCTTTGGTTGGGTTTCTATTCCTATAATATTCAGTGTTCAAAAAAAAAAA
>NW_013632600.1:0-415 GCF_000695525.1 Brassica oleracea var. oleracea
AGGAATTCTGGAGAACAAAAAGTCGTGTGCTCTGGTTGCGAGCAGGAGACAAGAACACCAAGTACTTCCACAACAAAACGAGACAGAGGAGGCACTATAACATGATCAATCACATTCAAGATGATCAAGGGAAGTCACTTTCCAGAGCAGTAGATATTCAAAAGCATATAGAAAACTATTTCCGTATGTTATACAAATCTAATGGGAGCTTTCTCGATAGAAATCTAATGAATGGTATTCCTGCAACAGTATCTGCGGAGATCAACCGAGCACTTACTGCTCCAGTTACTGAGAAGGAAGTGAGGGATGCTGTCTTCAAAATGAATCCTGAGAAGGCTCCTGGACCTGATGGAATGACTCCAAGTTTCTATAGACAACACTGGGATGCAATCAAATCAGGTCTCATTTCTTTTAT
>NW_013632601.1:0-415 GCF_000695525.1 Brassica oleracea var. oleracea
GCAGCCCCAAATATTTACCCATACCACCTTCTTGTTCGATCCCGAGGTAAGATTGGACACGGAGTCGTGTCTCCTGCGGGGTTTGCGAAGAGAAAGTGATAGAAGATTTGGTAGAGTTTATCATCTGTCCGGAAACTGTCTCATACTTATGTAGAATAGCCTGCAGTGTAGAACAACTTTCCTCATCCGTCTGTAAGAAGAACATCGTATCATCGGCGAAAAGCAAGTGATTGATCCTAGGAGCCTTTGTAGCAACTCGTAATCCCGTCATACGTCCACTAGCCTGCGCTTTACGACATAGTCCCGATAGGACTTCTCCACACATTATAAAAATGTATGGTGATAGGGGATCTCCCTGCCGGATCCCTCGAGAAGGCGTGACATGACCATGAGCCGAATCATCAAGCAGAAAGGA
>NW_013632602.1:0-415 GCF_000695525.1 Brassica oleracea var. oleracea
GTGATCTCTTCCTGAATCTTGGTCCTAGCATCACCCAGTGGATCCTCCTTCACCTTCTCTTAATTAGAAGAAGCTTGAGAAACCTGTGACGCTTTTTCAGTTGGAACTGAGGTTTTGGCATCCTCAGACTTGGACGCCTTCTCAGACTTGATTTGATTTTCACTGGGTTTGTTCGGTAGTTTTGGACCTTCATCCTTGCTAAAAGCTCCAAAAGGTTCTGTCTGAGGCCTAAACTGGGGAGCGTTAGGAACAGCGCCAGCTCTTAGAGTTGTTTCCAGGTTTTGTATCATCGGCACTGCAGAGGAGATGAAACTAGATCAGCAAAAAGCTAAAGACAAAGAGGTGCAAAGTATAAGCTACTTACTTAAAAGACCACCCATGGGGCTGTTCATGACCTCATTGGGAAGCTGAAGAA
>NW_013632603.1:0-415 GCF_000695525.1 Brassica oleracea var. oleracea
GATATCTATGAGGTGGTGAATATTATAATAAATAAAGTCTCGCATTGAAAATTACAAGAGATGTTAAACAGTATACACTAATATTTAAATGATGACCTTTGCATTGCAAGATGTATCCAAACTGTCAAACAACGAGTATTAACCACCAACTCAGTTTAAACATACAAACGAAGCCACCGATTAAACTGGTGTAAGCTGCTTTATCTGTTTCACGAACAACGGCTAACTTAGCGAGAAGACCACATAGCTGGAGATATGATCCAACTCCATCACAGATTCTCATATGCGGAAATCCAGTTTTCTGAAGAAAATACAATTGGTGTTAGACACGAGTGTGATGATGTGAAGAAAAAATCAGACTGTATACCTTCATGAACTCAAGTTTCAGATACTCAGCCATATCATAATTCTTTAT
>NW_013632604.1:0-415 GCF_000695525.1 Brassica oleracea var. oleracea
ACCGTTGGTTGAATCGAGGGTGAGATAGCACCTAATAAGGCACTGTAGATCAACCTGTCCTGTCTGCTCCAGCGAACATAGTCAGTATTAGGGACTTCAACATCAGCTGTGGTAAGTGTAGCGGGTGGGATCACAGTGTCGGATTCAAGGTGACTTGCAAGCGCATACCCATCAAGTAAAGCATGAACCTGCAAGCTCCACATTAAGTAGTTGGTGCTTGTGAGTTTAGCAACGTTGGACATGTTGATGTTCAGCAAGGAGTTGGTATTGTTGAGGGAGATGACTTCGTTGGTGGTGTTTGAAGAACTCATGGTGATGGAGGCATGAAAGAATTTTTAGGTTTTGGTTAGGACCGTATGCTCTGATACCATATAGAGATTATGGAAAGTATATATCATGTTAGAGTCTGTACACG
>NW_013632605.1:0-415 GCF_000695525.1 Brassica oleracea var. oleracea
ACTCCTAGTTTGGATCTATCTCTCACACACCTTCACACTGTCTCATTGGTATCAGAGCACTCGATCCTCGGCGCAGCAATGGTGGAAACTCGTCTCCAAGAACGCTCCTTGACTGAACACGTCGATGAGATCCGGTCACTCCACGAAGTCTTGGCTGCTGAGGTCAAATCTCAGAACGACTCTCTCAACGCTCGCTTCGACAGGCTTGAAGCAATGATGTTCAACGGTAATCATCTTTAAGCACCTGGAAAAGCTCCGATGGACCCCGGACCTTCCCACCCACCAACACCCATCAACCACACCCCTTCCCACCCACCAACACCCATCAACCACACCCCTTCCCGCCCACCAGACCCTCCAGATCTGAACGGTTACCCACGCCGCGGAGATCTGACTGACTACCACCAACAAGGCA
>NW_013632606.1:0-415 GCF_000695525.1 Brassica oleracea var. oleracea
CCAAGAGAAGGTTTAACTCCTGTCACAGCTTTTAGAAAGTCACCATGAGGAAAATAACGACTTTTCAACAATCTTGCTAGCAGAGAATTAGGAAAGTTTAGCAATCTCCAAGCTTGCTTGGCCAAGAGAGCTTGATTGAAGAGCTCAATATCTTTAAACCCTAAACCTCCTAAATCTTTCGATAAACATAACTTTTCCCAGCTAACCCAGTTAACTTTCCTCGCATGTTCTGAAGATTGCCACCAAAACTGTGACATGGCTGAAGTGAGATTCTGGCAAGTCGTTTTAGGTAATCTAAAACAACTCATCGCATATATTGGCATGGCTAAGGCAACAGATTTGATCAGTACATCTTTTCCTCCTTGGGATAACATCCTTGCATACCATCCTGACATCCTATCTTTCATCTTATCCT
>NW_013632607.1:0-415 GCF_000695525.1 Brassica oleracea var. oleracea
GGGCGAATTATAGGGGAAATCGGAGGGGATGAGAGTTCTAAGGCTTATATCCAGAAAAGGTCGGGTTTTGCCTTATAATTCTTTTTTCCGAACACGCATCGATCGATGCGTTTTTGTTCTATAACGCATCGATCGATCACAATCTTACGGCCCGGTCCATCTTTGTAATCGATCGATTTGTTTTTGTTCAGAAACGCATCGATCGATGCGTTTTTAAAAAAACATACAAGATTTTCCGAGGACATTCCGAGGAACAATTGAGATTCTCGATCGATCGATGGGTTACTCTCATCGATCGATCACAATCTTACGGCCCAGTCCATCTTAGTAATCAATCGATTCGTTTTTATTCAAAAACGCATCGATCAATGCGTTTTTAAAAAAACATACAAGATTTTCCGAGGACATTCCGAGG
>NW_013632608.1:0-415 GCF_000695525.1 Brassica oleracea var. oleracea
GCCGATTTTTATTCGATTTTAGAGTAGAAACCTCTCAAATCCATGTGAAAATATTTCAATTGAACTTTAAAAACTGTTTGTTCCATTAATTCAATTTTAAATATTCAATATTAAATAGTCATGAATAAAGCTTATAGACATATTGATTTTTACGGTCTACTGATTCAATAGAATTTAGCTTACCTTTTTGATAAAAAATATTTTACACAAATAAAATTTACTCAATACAACAAAATATTAAAACTATAATTATGGTTATTTTTTTAATTTTCAATACAACAAAATAATAAATCTAAATCAAATATATAATTATGGTTATTTCTGATACCTAATTCTTTTATTTTTTTATTAGAGAAGCAATTTGAAATAATAACGTTGCTTTGGTATTTTATTTATACCATTGACAGTTTGTTTA
>NW_013632609.1:0-415 GCF_000695525.1 Brassica oleracea var. oleracea
ACCAAGAAATTCAGGATCAAGGTGGGTCACTACAACTTTACTTCTACCCGGATGTCCTTAACCGCTACCAAGATAGTATCAGCAGCAGAGTTACCACCAAAGAATCTCCCACTAAAGACGCCAGCAGTAACTGAAGTGGAGAACACCGAGCTGGCTGAGAGTAGTGGTGGTGGCGCTTCAGCTATTGAAGAGGAGAAGAAACCAAAGCGTGCCAAGCGTAGTGGCTAGAGAACATGCAGAATGGTCACTCCATCAGTGGCTGGTACAGACTGCCCAATCAGGATGATTCTCTAATAACAGTCTACTTATGTTTCTTTTCATCAGTTTGTTTTTGCTTCTTGCTAAGACAGTTCAGTATTCGAAACACTTTATGGTTTGGTTTCCTATTTGAGTTGTTTGGTTTTTATTCATAGCT
>NW_013632610.1:0-415 GCF_000695525.1 Brassica oleracea var. oleracea
TGACAAGCAACATGGTGCCACGGCCAAACATGGAAGCTTTATATCAGCGAGTGTGGAGTGTGATGACCCCAGAACGGGTCCGTGTTTTTCTCTGGTTGGTAACGCATCAGGTGATTATGACTAATGTGGAACGTAAACGCAGACATTTGAGTGAGACCAGTGTGTATCCTTTGTGTAAGGGTGGAGATGAAACTATTCTTCATGTGCTTCGGGACTGTCCAGCAGCGGTGGGGTTGTGGACGCGACTTCTCCCTCCGAGTAGACAGCAACATTTCTTTCAGCTTCCACTCCTACCATGGCTCTTTGAGAATCTTGCGAAGAGAGAAGCAGAGCTTGGAAATCTATGGCCCACGACTTTTGCTCTAACGGCTTGGTGGTGTTGGAAATGGAGATGTGGTTATGTTTTTGGAGACGA
>NW_013632611.1:0-415 GCF_000695525.1 Brassica oleracea var. oleracea
GCCACTTTTAGTTGAACTTTTAACTTACCAAGAAAAGTTCCATCTTAACCTGGCATTGTTCATATTCCTAGGATTTAAATTTTCTGTGATGACTCTCTAGGCTCTAGCTAAGGAGGCTAGAGCACAAAGGTGTATTATTTTTTCATGTAAGTCGGACATGGTCAGATAGAGTTGTTTATAAACCACGACTTGTGATCATACTTAAAATGGTTAGTTGACAAAAAGAAAATAGAGAGATCATGCTTCATTTGGCTGTCTTTTCATTGATAAGGTCAATTAAATAAGATTTTCATTTACCATAGTTCTTTTCTTTATTAATTTGGGGTATCCTGGACCTGTGGAAAGATCCAGAGTAACGGGGATTATGGATTATTGTATCATTTACCATAGTTCTGGTTCGGTTTCTTTTTTTTTT
>NW_013632612.1:0-415 GCF_000695525.1 Brassica oleracea var. oleracea
CAATGTGTCTTAACTTCTTTTAGTGTTAGTTTCATGTGTTTATCGGCGTTGTGATGTGTTTTACATTGTCTCGTTTTGGAAGTGTGTTTGGTTTGTAATTGTTGTTCAAAATCAGGCTTAATTATGTATCTGCATTATGATGTGTGTTTTGTTATGTGAACTATGTGTAAGATATTTATATGAATTTTATTAGTTTATAAAATCATGTTTTTTATGAATTGCTTGTGTGTGCTTAATAACTGGTTTTTAAATGAATTGCTTGTGTATTTTGAATCTGATTTTTGTTTGAATTGCTTGTGTGTTTTGAATCCGGGTTTTTTATGAATTGCTTGTGTACTTTGAAACAGGATGTAAATGTCAGTCAAGCAGATGATATGGACGAACCAATAGGTACGCAAAGCCTTGAAGGACTTTC
>NW_013632613.1:0-415 GCF_000695525.1 Brassica oleracea var. oleracea
TACTTATCACTCTTAAAAATACAAGTTATTTAAAAACTAACGTAGAAAACTTAAAAACTAGCGGAGAAGACTCAGACGACTTCAATCTAAGTTGTCCAGACGACTAAACTATACGTCGTCTGGTCAACGCAAAGGTTATTTTTGCAATTGACTTTGAAATCTGTTATTTCGGACGACTGAAAAATAAGTCGTCTACTATTGTTTGGCTAAAAAAAAACTCCAAAAAAGCTAGACGACTTACATTTCAGTCGTCATAGGTTAGTTTTGCATTTGACTGGATTATTTCAGAAGTTTGACTTTTCTGGACGACTTATATTTCAGTCGTCTAGTGAAAATTAAATAATAATATTTTTTAAAAATATTTTTTAAAAAGTAGAAGACTTACAGTTAAGTCGTCATAGGTTAGTTTTGCAAT
>NW_013632614.1:0-415 GCF_000695525.1 Brassica oleracea var. oleracea
ATGATCTTGTTGGGAAGTTTTGTGGCGCGTATGAAGCTGCTGCCAGAGAGAGAAGCAGTGGGCAAAACGAGAACGATGTTCTGAAGCTAGCTCACGAGATATTCTTCAACAACCACACCAAAAAATTCACCTTAGAACATGCATGGAAAGAGCTTAGGAACGATCAGAAATGGTGTGAACTGTCCAGTTCTAAAACCGATAGAAGTTCCAAAAAGAGGAAGTGCGACGACGGTTCACAATCAGTAACTTCTCACGCCTCTGCTTCTGGTGAACCTGAAGAAGCTACCACTCGGCCCCCTGGTGTTAAGGCAGCAAAGGGGTATGGTAAGCAGGAGAAGGCAGAGGGCAAGACAGTGGCGGGGTTTGAGAGTATGTGGAGAATCAGGAAGGAGGATATGGCCATGAAAGAAAGGCT
>NW_013632615.1:0-415 GCF_000695525.1 Brassica oleracea var. oleracea
GCCTCGCCTCTCTTAAGAATTTTCTCTTCTCGTTTCCAGTGAACTTAGTGGTTCCTTTTCAGCAGCTAGGAAGTTCGCAATCTCAGAAAACCAGGGGAGGTGAGAGTACTGCTTTTGGATCGCGGCTACTGGTTGTTCCGGTACGGGAGAACAATCGGATGTTATGCTCAGGGGTTGTTCCGCGAAGCGCAGACCAATCGTGTTGACGTGTTCCACTGTGTGTTCTTCATCAAGAGCCGTGTCGTCCTCAATCTTCATTCTGGACAAGTGGTCAGCAACCCCATTCTCGACTCCCTTTTTGTCTTTTATCTCGAGATCAAATTCTTGGAGAAGAAGAATCCACCTCAATAACCTCGGTTTTGCATCCGTCTTTATGAGCAAGTACTTAAGAGCAGCATAGTCTGTGTGCACAATC
>NW_013632616.1:0-415 GCF_000695525.1 Brassica oleracea var. oleracea
TATGTTAATTATTTAAATATTTGTCGATGTTAATTTTTAAAATTATATACAAAAATTTTAAATAACAAAAATCAGATTATCTAACAATGATTAATCTTTACTACCTTAAACCAATGAAAACAAATTTTAAACTATATATTTTATTTTAAAAATTAAACAAAAACTAAATGTTTAATTATTTACTCGATAATATAAATTTAAGAAGCGAAAAGTTTAATTTTTTAAAAACTTTCTAAATTTGTGAAATGTTACAATATTTTTGAATATGACAATAAAAAAATATTTTACTAATCTTTATATATATAGTTACGATTTTAATAATGAAATAATAATCCGAAAATATTAATATAGAAGAAGATACAAATACCTGTGAAAGTTTGAAACAATCTATTCAATGAAAAAATATACCGTAAAC
>NW_013632617.1:0-415 GCF_000695525.1 Brassica oleracea var. oleracea
TCAAGAAGAGTTTATGTGCTGTGAAACATATTTGTTTCTTTTCATCACTTGCTTTGTTTAATCTTTTTTTCCGCAAATAATGATGGCCTTGACAGTTCATTCACGGGAGCCAAGAAGTAAAAGAAGAAGAAGCCAGTGAGTGTTTGACATTTTCTGTCTTCCTGAGTTTTTTTTTTCCATTCATTAAACTTGGATTTTGAAGATTATGTGCCTCACATTTTGATGGTTGTTAGGTTGAATGAAGATCATTGAATAAATAAAATGGCGATGCTCCTGAAGATTTGGAGGGTACTTTATATTTCTTTCTCTGATAATTCTAGCGACATAAATTTGAACCTTAGAGAGAGTATATTGCAGAGCATCCTTAGGATGAGGAAGAGATGGAGGGAATTGATCTGCACCAGCAACGTTACCC
>NW_013632618.1:0-183 GCF_000695525.1 Brassica oleracea var. oleracea
GCAAAACTTTGTTTTCGGTTTAAAAACCCTATTTCCTCGGAATTTCCCCGAATTATTCTGAGGGAATTCCGAGGAAACCCTTTTCTTCCTCGGAATTTCGTCGGAATATTCCGAGGAAATTCCGAGGAACTAGTGTTTGGGGTTTCAATACGTCAATTTTTTTTAAACGGATCGATCGATGGA
>NW_013632619.1:0-415 GCF_000695525.1 Brassica oleracea var. oleracea
CCCCTTCTTTCTTTGGTAGACAAATCCGATCCCAGGAGAACCAGTGAATGCTCTTCTTATCTCCTGAACTCCACCAGAAGCGAGCTAATATTCCATTAATTTCCTCACAAATTTCTTTAGTCAATCTAAAGACATTCATGGAATAGATAGGCATAGCTAGAGCGATTGCTTTAAGTAAAACTTCTTTTCCTCCATGTGATAGATATCTCTGATGCCATCCTTGTGTTACTTTCTTGACTTTGTCTATAATGTATGCAAACATTTCACTCTTTTTTCTACCAAATTGCTCAGGTAGTCCAAGATACTTGCCCATTCCACCATCATTGTGTATCCCTAGGATGTTTCTCATTTGCGTCTTGACACCTTGTGAAACCTTACTCCCAAAAGTAATAGATGACTTCGTAAGGTTAATAGC
>NW_013632620.1:0-110 GCF_000695525.1 Brassica oleracea var. oleracea
TCAAGTTCTCCGTCATCCGTGCCAAAGCACCCTATAATGCCATACTCAGAACACCATGGCTGTATTCCATGAAAGCCGTCCCTTCGACTTATCATCAATGCGTCAAATTT
>NW_013632620.1:145-415 GCF_000695525.1 Brassica oleracea var. oleracea
AAAACTCAGACGATTCGGGGAGATCAACAAGCCGCGAGAGAACTACTGATCGCAACTGTAAAGATGCAGCAACAAGCTTCCCTTGTCAACTCCGTCAGTAAACCACTCAACAAGATATACCCCCAGAAGGAGGAAGTTCGCGAAGTCGCAATTGATGAATCCGACCCGACGAAAATCATCTGAGTTGGCGTCTACCTGTCTGACGACGTATGTTCAAGGATCGTCTCTTTCATCAAAGACAATGCCTCGACGTTCGCCTGGAAGACTTCC
>NW_013632621.1:0-415 GCF_000695525.1 Brassica oleracea var. oleracea
GATTTTTTTAAATTATTTAAATAGTTTAAAATTAAACAAATTTGATATAAGATACATTATTTTATTATGAGATCTTTATTATTCAAAATCATTAATTGTCATATATACTTTAGCCACATTAGGCAATTCCGTAATCTTTATTTAAGAAAATAATAAATGATATTAATAATGAATTTATGGTTAGTTTAATAAAAAACTTATTATATAATTAGATGGACCAACATATTTCTCTAATAATTCTACTAAGAATCATTCTATTGATGACATGTGGCTACAAAAAGAAGTTGTAATGTTTCACAAATAATATATAGGGGATTTGTGGGATAATGAGAATTCGGCCAAAAAAAACCTTAACTTTGCACGAATTCCCAAAAGAAACATGAACTTTTGGGCTGACAAAAAAAACACCAAACTT
>NW_013632622.1:0-415 GCF_000695525.1 Brassica oleracea var. oleracea
GGTGAAGAGAAAATTCTGAGATTGGAGTGTGAAGAAAAGAAAAAAATTATGAACATAAGGTCTAAAAGGAAGAAAGAGGATTTGGGTATCGAAAATCTATTCCCTAGAAAATGAGCGCTATATTAAAAAAAATTTGGACCTTAGAGCCAAATTGTGCGACCAAAGTGTAACTATCTAAAGGCATATAGTTGCAAAATAGTGATATATGTAAAAGAAAATTACAATGAAATTTACCACTTATTTGTAACGCCTCATGTTTTGCAGTTTCAAATTAGTGGCTAACAACTAACCCTAACAATACCCTAAACCTTAAATATCATTTATTTGCTTTTTAAACTAGTATATAAGAGAAAACACTTGTTATAACCTATCAAATTATTAATGTACAATAATCTAATTGATTTCTTTAACCCAA
>NW_013632623.1:0-415 GCF_000695525.1 Brassica oleracea var. oleracea
CCACGCGGGTAGCAGCACCCCGAGTCCACTGACCCGCGTCACCAAAAAACCGACTCGGAGAAGCCACACGGGAAGGATCACGCGGGGTCGACTACCCGCTCGCACGAGCTAGAAGAATCATCGAGGTCCGACGCGGGGAAAGCGACGCGGGTGATCCCCATCTTCCCTACCCGCGTTGCCGAAGATTTTGTTCGAGGAGTCACGCGGGTGAAGCAGCGCGGGATCACTAGCCCGCTCACACGAAGAAGGAGTATCATCGAAGGTCCAACGCGGGGAGAATGACACGGGTTGGTGCCGATCATCTCAACCCGCGTCACGAAGAGAAGGAGCCGATAGAGTCAAGCGGGATGGAGCCACGCGGGATCGCCTACCTTCGCGCATGACGGAGAATCCTCGATGACGATCCGACGCGGGT
>NW_013632624.1:0-415 GCF_000695525.1 Brassica oleracea var. oleracea
AAAAATGAGGGAGAAAATATCTTCTCAAGGTTGCACTGAATCACAGCAATGTTAGTCTTGAAATTTTTAATACCTTCAAGAGTCACTGAGCTCGTGCATAAATCGCGGAAGAAACCACTTATCCCTGCAATTGCTTCATGAACATTTCGTGGTAATAGTTCATTGAAGGCGAACGGAAGGAGGCGCTGCATCATTACATGGCAATCGTGGCTTTTCAAGCCAGTAAACTTTCCTTCCTTTCTGTCGATACAGTTACGCAAANNAAATTAGATGCGTAACCATCTGGAAATTCCACATCGTTTGAAATCCAATCAAAGAACGCATATTTTCCCTCTGCATCAAGTTGGTATATGGGAAAAGGAGCCATTCCATTCTCATCAACATGAAGTTCTGAACGAGCACATATAACGACTAA
>NW_013632625.1:0-415 GCF_000695525.1 Brassica oleracea var. oleracea
ATAAATAAACTCACCCTGCGCAAGGCGCATGTCTTATCCTAGTTATATATATTTCATTAATGAATAAGATATCCCTTATATAAGGTTTACAAGATAGAGATAAAAGGAAAGAGTACAAATCTTGATCCAACTAGATTTAGGATAACTACTAAATACATAAATGGAAAGATTACACATACAAGGAAAATGAAATAGGGTTTCCTTTTCTCTAAAGCTTGTGGCCGCCTCTCTCTCTCCTCTAAGGCATGCGGCCGCCTCTCTCTCCTCTCTCTAGGGTTTCGGCTATGTCTCTTTCTTCTAGGGTTTGGGCCGGTTATGGACATTCATCACTTGATTTATAACACCCCCCCCCCTTGGATCCCATAACCATACATGATTGTAATACGCTTCATGTTGCCTCATTAAAACCTTATCA
>NW_013632626.1:0-415 GCF_000695525.1 Brassica oleracea var. oleracea
ACGCTTGAATGGTTATTAACTGTAATGGTTTGATCATGAAATAGTTAGTATGAATATTAACAATAAAATTATGGATTAGTTTAATTTAAATTTGTAAGAATACCTTTGAGTCTATGAAAAGCAATTCAATTCCCATGAATAAGTTTAGCTTATGGAAGTTGCGGGTTTCCCAACAATGAATCCACCTAACAAAAAGTTCGTTGTCATAAAAAATCTCCTTCAAGGTCATTAAAGGTTTTTGGGACGGCAAGAGTTGATGGTGGAACCATTTTTTTGCTCGAGGGCTTTTAAGTTTTCCTTGATAGTGTGAGGTTGATGTTGACGGAATAATGATTTTATAGAGTCTTTCTTGATGTAAAACTATACAGTTTTATTTTTTTTTTGTTTAATGTGGTATTTCCATTTTTATATAATT
>NW_013632627.1:0-415 GCF_000695525.1 Brassica oleracea var. oleracea
AAGATCCGAAAGAACCTGGAGCCGAAGGGAACCGACCCAAACCCGACTAGAATATCCGAACATCCAGGCTTAATCTTATATGTGACATGGTAAGTGACTATGGAATAATGTATTATGATTGGCTGATTTTTAATCTTATGTGTACACTCTCTCCTTTGAGCATATTTCCCTTTCAAAAATTGTATGAAAATTTTAAATATTTTATATAATTCAACCAAAAATTATATAATATATACACAAAATAGTTAAATGGTGATAACTTGGTTATTACATTGTTATTTCTTAACTTGATAAACTAATATTTATCACAACTTTCATTCCATTTCCCAACTAAAAAAATTAAAAAATATAAACACTTTTTTTTTATATTTTTCAATTTTCTTTACAATTATTTTTATTTTAGTTATACATTTAA
>NW_013632628.1:0-415 GCF_000695525.1 Brassica oleracea var. oleracea
TTTACTAAAACGGAACCGAAACTGAACTTAAATCATGGGATTTTCGCAGTGGTTACCTGCGATTAACGGTGGTGGCGAGATCAACACGGTCCAGAGGCTATAACGAACTCCGGTGATGACCTCAACCTCTCCAAATCCTTCTTCTCACCTCCCCCTCTCTTCTTTTATCTTCCCTTCTCTTCTCTACTCTTCTCTTCTCTCTGATTTTTTTTTTTTCTTTTGATTGCAGGTTATTAGTGGAGAAGGTGGGTTTAATAGATGTGTTAATGGGTGGAGTTGGTGGAGTGGAGAAGTTAGGTCGTGACAAAAACTTTTCCACCAGCATAGAGCCATAGTTCAAGAGTCAGCTATTGCTTTCCCTTTCGCAGACTCACTAAAGCATTGTTTATCATTCCTGTATTAACATTATTTTTCT
>NW_013632629.1:0-415 GCF_000695525.1 Brassica oleracea var. oleracea
CTATAAAATCACTATTTTCTTAAAAAACGGAGACAACAAAGGCTCCACACCTCTTTGAACATCATCATATGTTAGTGAAAGATGCAACTATGCATCAAAATAATATTGTCGTATTTTTTGAAATTTTCTGTAAATCTATGTGTTAACCCCTACGAAAATATTGAGTTTTTGGTAAATATTTTATATACTGAAGCCTATAATCTTTAGTGTTGTTTTAAAATTTCTAACCACATTCTACATTTTCATTATTGTATTTTAAGTTCTTTTTCATGGTCTATTGAATCGTTATAATTTTTTTTACCAATTAATTTAGTAAAACTTCGTAATATTCGCTAAATCGATGGAATAATCACTATAAAATCACTAAAAAAAACGGGGATAACAAAGGCTTCAAACCTATTTGAACATAATCATA
>NW_013632630.1:0-415 GCF_000695525.1 Brassica oleracea var. oleracea
GCAGAATCGCAGCGCTCAACCGATTTATTTCACGATCAACAGATAAGGGCCTGCCCTTCTACGACGTCCTGCGTGGAAATAAAAAATTCGAATGGTTGGAGGAGTGCGAAAACGCCTTCCAACAGTTGAAGCGCTATTTAGCTACCCCTCCAGTCCTCGTGAAACCCGTGGAAGGGGAACCTTTATTCTTGTACATCGCTGTGTCGGCAACGGCCGTAAGCGGAGTCCTGATCAGGGAAGAACGCGGGGAGCAGAAACCTATTTTCTACATAAGCAAAACCTTGCTGGATGCCGAATCTAGGTATCCGTTGATGGAAAAATTGGCATGCGCGGTCGTAACATCGGCCCGAAAACTAAGACCATATATGCAATCCCACACGATTGTCATCCTCACGACTTTTCCCTTACGGACAAT
>NW_013632631.1:0-415 GCF_000695525.1 Brassica oleracea var. oleracea
ATCGAGAAGGCAAACGGTTGCTTTGGTCGCGTGCGCGACCATCTAACACGCTTGGACGCCTTTGGGAAGGCGAAGAATCTGTACGGTCAAGCTTCAGATACGAGGAAGTGCCTTGAGATGATAAAGGCAAGTGGGACGGAGATCCCGCAAGAAATGATCGACGTTTTTATCAAGCAGGAGAAACTCTACGAGGCAGAGGCTACGAAGCTTCGTGTGGATCCGCTGTCTGATAGCGAACTCGCTTTTTCCCCGCTGGTTCTCCCTTCTCGTTTCGTCGAGGACAGGTTTAGAGCGTCGTTTAATCCTTATGGATCGAATGTAGATTTGATCGGACCAGGGACGATTTCTCAGCTCATCACCTCACTCGAAATTACTGAGGAGCCATCGGAGGAGCCTTTGGTCGATGTCACGTCGG
>NW_013632632.1:0-415 GCF_000695525.1 Brassica oleracea var. oleracea
AATGATGCAAAAGTGGTGACTAAGATGTTCAGCTCCATCATCTTTCCTACAAGGTGGTCATTAGCGATGGCGGAACACACTTCATCAACAAGGCATTTCAGGACCTGTTGAAGAAGAATGGGGTGAAACACAAGGTGGCTACCGCTTATCACCCCCAGACGAGTGGACAGGTTGAAGTTTCCAACAGGGAAGTCAAGAACATTCTACAGATAACTGTCAATACCTCGCGCAAAGACTAGTCTCTTAAGCTGGACGATGCTCTCTGGACCTACAGAACAGCCTACAAAACGCCGCTAAGGACCACCCCCTATCACCTGGTCTACCGTAAGGCTTGTCATCTTCCTGTCAAATACAAGGCTGCATGGGCGAAGTTACTGAATTTCGACATCAAGCCAGCAACTGAGAGGCGTATGAT
>NW_013632633.1:0-415 GCF_000695525.1 Brassica oleracea var. oleracea
TAGGTTAATATAATGTTCTCTAGTGGACATTAAACAAAATATGACATGAAAACCTTATTTTTTCCTGCGAACACATTCTTGAAAAAAGTGAACAGTATTGTTTTCACAGTTGAATTATTTTGACTTTTATCTTCCTTATGGGTTTGAAAGCTTTCAAATCAACCATCGAATTGATACATGCCATTTTAATGTTTTTAGTCGTATACTTAAGGAAAACTTACATTTTGTAATTTAAAGTCATTTTAAAAAAAATTAAAATATAACATATAAGAAAATTCTAACATATAAGAAAAATATAACATATAAGGTGTTCTCATTTTTGTATTTTAAAGTCTTTTAAAAAAAATATATAACATATAAAGTTTTTCTTATTTTTGTAATTAAAAGTCATTTTAAAAAATTCAAAATATAACAT
>NW_013632634.1:0-226 GCF_000695525.1 Brassica oleracea var. oleracea
TTGCCACATGTTAATCTGGTATTTCTCTCCTTTTCCTTTTTTTTTTCTAGTTTTTACACTACAAGATATTTACGACGATTTGTACTTACGTGGAATTAACGGGTTTTATGTTTAAATCCTTTTCGTGGTCTTTACAACGATTTCTGCTTACGTGGAATTAACGAGTGTTTTGTTTAAATCCTTTTACGTGGTATTTACGACGATTTCATCCTACGTGGTATTTACG
>NW_013632634.1:290-415 GCF_000695525.1 Brassica oleracea var. oleracea
GTGGGAAGAATTAAGATTAGTCGTAACTGAGTCGTACTTTACGACTAATTAGCCAAACCCGAAACCCCAATCCCGAAACCGAAACCCCAAACCCGAAACCCCAAACCCGAAACCCGAAACCCAAA
>NW_013632635.1:0-238 GCF_000695525.1 Brassica oleracea var. oleracea
TGATTAAATTTAAAAATAAATATTTATTCAAAAAATATTTAAGAATGAGTAAGTTTTTAAAAATTATATGGTATTATTTGCCCATAACTCATTTGTCATTTGATAAATTGTTAGAAAAAAAATTTTAGCATAATATAATCCAGTTGTCATTTGCTAAATTTATGGTTTTTATTTATATTTTTTATTATTTAATTATAATATTTTCATTTTATATTTGAAAGATAAATGAATTTTCTTT
>NW_013632635.1:291-415 GCF_000695525.1 Brassica oleracea var. oleracea
TCAGTTAATATCATTATTTTTGACATAATTTGAGTTTTTGTTTACATCAAAACTTATCATATTTTAGGATAATGTTTATTTAAAATGTAATTTTCATATTTTTCAAACAAATTCTAAAAATATT
>NW_013632636.1:0-415 GCF_000695525.1 Brassica oleracea var. oleracea
CTCTTGAACTCGTCGCTGATGTACTCTCCACCATTATCAGACCTTAAGCACTTCAGCTTGAGATTCGTCTCAATCTCAACCATGGCTTTCCATATTTTGAAAACCGAAAACACTTCATGCTTGTTCTTCATGAAGTAAACCCACACTTTTCTTGTGGAGTCATCGATAAAGGTCACATACTAGTATGAACCTCCCAGGGATGCGACAGGAGCGGGTCCCCACACGTCAGTGTGTACCAGCTCTAACTTCTCAGATTTTGGCACTCTTCCTCCTTTAGAGAAAATAACTCGTTTATGTTTCCCAAGGATGCAACTTTCACACATCTGATGATCCACCGTCTTCAGATCCGGAAGAGTGCCATTTTCCAACATGAGTTTCATTCCTTTCTCACTCATGTGCCCCAACCTACAATGCC
>NW_013632637.1:0-415 GCF_000695525.1 Brassica oleracea var. oleracea
AAAAACGGAAAATTGCCTAAATTTCTCTAAGTGCTAAGTTTGCTCTGCAAAATCCTCTGCCATGCTCCTCACCTAGGACTCCTTATATACTAGCTCCAAGGTCGATTTACGCTTTTACTCTTCTGCCCTTAAGCCGTCATAGCATAAAAATGGAGATATTCCATTTTTCCCGATCTTCCAATTATCTTCAAAACTTCCGTATTTATTGACATTTATCCTTCTTTGTGGACCAAGCGTAAACTGTGCTGCAGTTTACGAGCTTTTGGTTAAGAAATCGTAGGATGGGCCTCGAGTCGTGTTTTAGATCCCTTTGGGCCGTCTTCCGACTCGACACGTTTAATACGGATTCTTTTTGATAAAGAACGAATTTTTCGCGGTTTCTAATCCGCGAAGTTTGATCGATGAATTTGAATAG
>NW_013632638.1:0-415 GCF_000695525.1 Brassica oleracea var. oleracea
GAATATTTACCAGACTCCGTAAAACTCCATCCCACTGTGTCTGGTTTATGAGATCCACTTACTGCTAAACCTCTAATGATTTTCACATCATCAGCATGTATATAAGCATTAAGAAAATCTACATTCTATGAACAGTTAATCAGATTGATGAATTGTTCCACCTTTAATGAAGGGTTTAAAACTTGAGTATTTGTTTTTGGTATTGCTGACCTCGGGCGATGAGCGGGGATCCACGGATCTGTCCATACAGAGATGGATTGTCATGTTCCTCCTCTTTTGATTAGCCTTGTTTTAACCAGAGATCTAGCTGAACAGATGCTTCTCCATCCATAAGAGGATGAATATGACCTGTTTTCGTCCAAAGGATTAGTATTCCGAAAATAGCGTCCTTTAAAAACTTTAGAAAACAAACAAT
>NW_013632639.1:0-415 GCF_000695525.1 Brassica oleracea var. oleracea
TAGGACTCCCAAGCATCTAGTTGACCTCTATCAAGAGAGCTTGAAAGTGAAGAATTCTGAAGCCCATATGACTTACCAAGATGATGAAAACAACTTCAATCATGAGAAAGACGATCTTATGGATTATGAAACTTCAGATTGTCTAAAAAAAACTGAAGATTGATTTCGACATTTTAATCTAAATTTTATGTTCTTTGTTTTGATGTTTTTCATTTCTATGATTTTCATTTCTATGAACTTGTTTTATTAAAACTTAATAAAAAGAATGAATGATTTTTGAAAACGCCAATATGATTTGCGGGTATGGTACACATTAAGGGTTATGGCCAGATATGTATACGGGCAAGCATTTAGATGCTTTATATTCCCCCAGAAAAATCCATTGAGATTATATAGAGATATAAGAATGAATGGT
>NW_013632640.1:0-415 GCF_000695525.1 Brassica oleracea var. oleracea
TGTAAGCCAATATCGGTGGAGACGGATTGTTTGGGAGAGGATTACCAAAATTAGCAACCAATTCCGGAAGAGCTGTGTACACCCAGACCTGGAGAGCTTGCGCAAACCCATTAATAGTGTAACAACCCGAAATATCTCTGCCCTTCACAGAGTCCATCAGCACCTTAAACGCGACTCTCCCCCATGGATAATTCTCAAACCGTTTCAGCTCCATCACTAGCCTTTCCAGACTAATCCGTGTAGGGGTTGAATATTTTTTCCCTTCAATGTATCCAGTGAAGATGGCAAGGTAAGCGAGCCGCTTGCGATCATCCCGAGACCACCCTTCGCATCTCTCAAGTACTGCTATTATCTCCTGAGTAGATGGTCCAACTTCGACATGAACTCCCAGCATCTCCCAAAAAGAAGTCAACTC
>NW_013632641.1:0-415 GCF_000695525.1 Brassica oleracea var. oleracea
AAAATGGAATATCTCCATTTTTATGCTAAGGCGGCTTAAGGGCAGAAAGGGAAAAGCGTAACCGACCTTGGAGCCAGTATATAAGGAGTCCTAGGCGAGAGGCATAAAGAAAGAACTTTTTTAGAGAAAACTTAGCACTTAGAGCAATTAGGCAACTTTCCGTTTTTGTTATTTCGAGCTGCGACTCAATTAGGTTTAGCCGTCTTAGGGTTGCTAGAACTAGGAATCTCGCTAGGAATCTCGCCGACAGCTCTCGTAGCCAAGGCTCTTACCTTGTTGTAACGCTCAAACGCGAATTCGGAATAAGATCTATTTTGCTCACTTTTCGATTTCTTATACTTTATCGTTGTATTATCGTGTTCTGATTCGCTTGTCGTGTGGTATTAGCAGATATCCGGGACCTCTGGGAAATTAG
>NW_013632642.1:0-415 GCF_000695525.1 Brassica oleracea var. oleracea
CATTATGATGCGCTTTACACACGGAAACCAACATTCAGCCAATATCCGCGATGAACCAAATAAATCCAAGTTTATGGATTGGATGGAGACTAACAAACAAATACGTAAAGGTGTAAATCTAAAGTCTTTGATTAGAAAGTGATGTGCTGTTCGTAACTTTGTTTGGGATCCATTGACTAAAACATGGTCATCTAAATTTGAGATTTGAAGTTACTATATGTTTTTTTCGTATTTAACTCTTAATTATTGGATTTGGTTTTATTAATTACTTCGTTGGGTTTTTTTAAATTTTAATATTAAAAATCTTCATTTGTCGTATATAAGTTTCTCTGATGTATTTATCCATTACTGTTACTATGAATGCAGCTGTCGTAATATTATGCTTATATTATATACATTAATTTGAAGCATAATA
>NW_013632643.1:0-107 GCF_000695525.1 Brassica oleracea var. oleracea
ACATACCTCAAAATGATGCGGACGTCAATGGAGCTAACAACGTTCCATAAATCCAACAGAGAGCAGCTCGACCCATTGGCACTTATGACCGCCCCAACATTCATGGT
>NW_013632643.1:113-415 GCF_000695525.1 Brassica oleracea var. oleracea
ATAGATTGGGAATCCGAGCACCAGCTGTAGCAGCCAACAACTTTGAGATCAAATCAGGACTCCTCAACGTGATCGAGAACAACAAGTATCATGGCTTGGCTCTAGAGGACCCGTTTGATCACTTGGACAGGTTCGACAGCTACTGTGGGTTGTCAAAGACCAATGGTGTGTCCGAAGATGCCTTAAAGTTCAAGCTATTCCCTTTCTCTTTGGGGGATAAGGCACGTCAGTGGGAAAAGTTTCTACCCAGCGACGCTATAACCACCTGGGATGACTGCAAGAAAGCATTTTTGGAGAAGTTC
>NW_013632644.1:0-414 GCF_000695525.1 Brassica oleracea var. oleracea
TTGGAGAGCCGGAACCCGGGGGCTTACAGTTGTTGGTTCCTCTAAAGGGGTCATCTCATGGCTAGCTAACTCCGCCAGGAGCATATTTGTAGCTGCTTCCTCAACCTCCCCTTCTTCTTCTGCTAGTCTAAATCTCTCTTGACGCGCCGCTCTTTCGGTAGGATCAATACAATTGGTGTACTTTGTCATGACATCTCTAACTTCTTCCATAGCTCCCTCAAGGGCTTCATGAGGGATTTGTTGCAGTAACTGAGGTGATCCCTCCTGAAGGGGAACCCCCCTAGCAGGAGTCTCATTTACAATCCTTGAAGAGCTTGATCTTTCCCGTCTTTGAGTTTCTCCCATAGTTTGTTGTTTCCTCTCTGTTCTTGGACTGGCCTCCCTCTGCTCCTTAGAGTATAAATTTCCTTTAAT
>NW_013632645.1:0-414 GCF_000695525.1 Brassica oleracea var. oleracea
AAATGATTCTTATCCTACACAGTCAAATCGATTTATCTTAGAACAGACACAAATAGTTAAACAAAGTCAATTTTTTTACCTCTTCACTGCCATTAGGACAACCATGGAAAAGTCTTCCTGGGTTTTTCAAGGTTTTAGATGTAAAAATCACAGCAGCTTCTCCACACTTCCTACAAAAAGCCGGAAACCCTCTTTCCCTTTCAACCCTACGACGACTGAAACTCTGGCTCATCGCTGTTCAGTTATCACTCAATTAAATAGCCTAAATAAACACCCAAACCTTGATTGGAGACAAAATTGATTCTATTTACCTGTACCATACGAGGAATTAGGGTTAGATGAGCTAGACATTAGCGCTTCTTCTTCTCAATCTCGTATCTCTCTATCTCTCTCTCTCACGCTCTGTTTTTTTTT
>NW_013632646.1:0-414 GCF_000695525.1 Brassica oleracea var. oleracea
AGTAAAGATCTACAAAGATGGAGTAGCTGGGTAGATATGCCTCTCATAGACAAGCTTTCAATCAGTTGCACACCTTCATAGAGCCCATTTCTTTACCAAGTCATCATCTTCTTCCTCTTGCTAGGAGCTTGGAAAGTACTTGGAGTTCTTAGAGGTTTGAAAATAGTTGTTGAATTTGAGAAAAGCAAAACGTTCTAGTCACCCACGACTAAGAGCGTTGCTGGTTTAGATAGTAGAAACAAGTTCTTCTGGAACAGAGCGGAGGAGCTCCAGGGAGGACTACCACCGTCCTTTGTTAAGAGCTTGGACTTAACAAGAGACTTATCTAGCTTTGAGCTTGAAATGGATCTTGTCAGATATAACTTGATGCAATGAAGGGAGCGGAGGTGAAGACGGAGACTTCCAGGGAGGACA
>NW_013632647.1:0-414 GCF_000695525.1 Brassica oleracea var. oleracea
GGTCTCGCCGTCGATCTACTGTACCAGAGTCGCCGTGACTCGTCTTCTTCGTTCGTTTCGGGTCGCCATAGATCGAGGAACTTCGTCGTTGGACTGAGCAAACCACATCGAGCCATCTGATAGGCATGAAGCGGTAGATTGGTGCTCACGGATTGAAGCCAAGGTCGAGGGCATTGAAGCGAGCAGCTTGGCCTCTTCACATCGAGCACTTCGTCTTCGTCGAACTGGGGGCTGGACCGAGAGTGACAGATCGAGAGGCTCAGGTTTCATGGATAGGTCGCTTGAGTCTTTGCGGGTCTCGAGCTGCAGGCTGGGCGTCGAGGCTGACGGATCGAGCACTCATCTTCTCCGCGTCGAACATTCCAAAGCTCACAACAGAGACATGACCAACTTCTAACATTTTGCATACTTGGT
>NW_013632648.1:0-414 GCF_000695525.1 Brassica oleracea var. oleracea
CTTCCCTACTCCCCCTTCTTTGCTGATTTGAAGCACTGTTTTCGCTGCATCCTTGAGCGAGGCGGGAGCCTTTTTGGAGAAGGTAATTGACGATTTCTCATAGTTTATGGTTTGACCTGATGCGTCTCCATATCGGGTGATGATGTTCTTCAATGATATCGCGCTTTCCTTAGTTGCTTTGAGGAAAAACATGGTGTCGTCCGCAAAGAGCAGGTGGTTTATACGGGGACACCCCCGAGCCACAGCGATACCTTGTATAGAACCGTCTTCTTGTGCTCTGTTACATAGCCCCGACAAAACTTCACTACACAATATAAATATGTATGGTGAGAGAGGATCGCCTTGGCGGATGCCTCTGGTCGGAGTAACTCTTCCTCTAGGCGAGCCGTTGATGAGGAAGGAGTATGTAACAGT
>NW_013632649.1:0-414 GCF_000695525.1 Brassica oleracea var. oleracea
AATCCTTAACTATTCAAATCAAAAAAAAATTATTAAAAAATTGCTAAAGATTCATGCGTTGGTCTCACCATTGCACATGGTCTAAGCACTGAAGATTGCAAAATCAGTGTTGCTACGAGGCAATGGGAGACAAAATTAACAGAGATATTCGTAGCTTCAGGTTTATATTACTGCAGTCGTTTCTTTTCTTGGTCTTTTCAATACACAATATTGTTTTCTTTCAAATATTTGATATATCAATACAACTGGAAATTATTTTTCAATCTACTACATCCTTTTTAGTGCAAAAAAAAGGACAGAACTTAGTTCACCCCTTATGGTGAACTTTTAAATTCACTCCATTCTTTAGCACCAATCAAATTTTCAAATAGATTATTAATTAAAAAAATATTAAATTAAATAAAAAATAGCTAC
>NW_013632650.1:0-414 GCF_000695525.1 Brassica oleracea var. oleracea
TAAAGAAGTTTGTGAAACTTTGAGATAAAGAAGAAAGCTTGTTTTACTGAATTTTCATTTCATGCTTTTTCCTCTGTTTTATAAACGATTACATATGAGTTTATTTATACAAGAAGAGGAAACCCTAAAGGTTCAATCCACATGGCATGATCCTATTCTTCTTGTGCATCTAAGGCTGAGAATTGGTTGTACAGTTTTAACCCATTCTCCCTTCTGACCTCTTGCGTCATCTGTACTTTGCTTTCTCTTCTCTTCTTATCTTCAACTTCAAAATCCGACCGTTGCGCGGGTAAAGCTTCCTCTCTTGGGCCTGCGTTCCTTGTCTTGGGTCCTATCTCCTCAAAGCCCACTTTAGCTTTCCCTTTTATATCCATTACTGCAACTTTGTCGTTTTGTACCTCATGACTCTTAATA
>NW_013632651.1:0-414 GCF_000695525.1 Brassica oleracea var. oleracea
CGATTAAATTCATCTTCTTCAAGAAGCAGGTCTCTAGAGTTTTCAATTGAAAACCCTAGATCGAGTTGATATCTTGTTCGTACCCTCCATCAATAAAAGAGGCATAGGTAATAGATTCGCTTAGTGAAAGCAGTTGTCCCGTATCACTTAGACAAACATTAAAGAAAATATATTAAGACCGAAACCCATCAAGTCAATTATGCTTATCGACAGAACCAAGACCTACGACGAGCTTGTTAAATTAACTGGAGTGTATAACTCGGTGGAACTAAACAAAGAGATAGATACGAAGAAACATCACACACAAAAATTGAGAAAACGACATTGTTTGGCCGAGCTTTCTTTTTATTTTTAATTAGCTGACTAGATTTTCTGTCACATTTAGCATTACCACGTAAATCATTAGTATTAGAC
>NW_013632652.1:0-414 GCF_000695525.1 Brassica oleracea var. oleracea
AAAATATAAAAATAAAAATAAAGATATATAGAACGGTACATGAATAAAATACCGGACATGATAACATTGATGATCATATGTATTGTATAAATAATTATGTACCCGCATCATTAACCTTATCGCACACTCATATACTTCCACTTTCACTTACAGCTTCCGAGTCCCTCTCCTCTTCTTTAGAAAAATCTCTCTCTAGTCTGATAAATGGAGAAGGGATTTAAATTAGTAGACAGGATGTGCATACAAGGTTTACACACGAAAAGATACAAGCAAAAATAAATTATTTGATAATGTTATATCGTATGTTTAGGTCATCATAGGATCATCAACCTTGTCATTAATTAATAGGATTATCAAACTGCATATGTTTTAGTCACTATTCCTCGGATCATAAGTATACTTATGTTCTCCAAC
>NW_013632653.1:0-414 GCF_000695525.1 Brassica oleracea var. oleracea
TTTAAAGAAAAACCAAAACACTTTAAAATCTTCAATTCAATACACCCTCCTAAGTCTCTGACAGAACCTTTCACCTTCGGTGGTATCTGTCAGCTCTGACTAAATATCTATTTTTCTATGTCTCTTCACGCACCAAGAGTTTGATCAAAAATGCCTACTCGCTCTCTCATAATCCACTCATTTTCCTTAAAAGACTTTTGAGTTTCTTTCTTAATTAATTAGTGACTAAGACCATCTCCAATGTATACTCCTATTTTTACCTCTAAAATAGAGCATCTCTAAAATAAAAATGATTTTCTCTCCAATGTATTTCTCTATTTTTGCTTCTATAAAAGAATATTATCAAAAGATTCTATTTTAATTTTATAAAAGATACATTTTGTTTATAAAAGTTGATAACTAACCCTATTTATT
>NW_013632654.1:0-414 GCF_000695525.1 Brassica oleracea var. oleracea
TCTTCAAAACCCGGAATCCGAGACTTGCGTCCATGTTGATAACGAATACCCTTGTCTGCTCAGTCTTGAGTTTATAAAGTTCCTTTAGAATATGATCATCGCTAGCCTCTGGAGAGATCACACTTCTATGGACTTACACGTCTTCTAAAGCCTCTGACAAGGAGGGCATGATTCCTTGACCTAACTCGTTGTCCACATAAATTGCGACGACGCTTCTCCACCCAAATGATTTGACAATGGACGCAATGGCTTCAGCCTGGAATGAGTCGTCGATAGTGGCTCGGACGAAGTAAGGGTTGTTGATAGTTCTAAGTAGAGGGCTCGTTGCTGAGAAAGTGATGGTCGGTACTTGAGATTTGGTGGCCAGTTTAATCATAAACTCGGCTTGCATAGAGCTTCTTGGTCCGATGATGG
>NW_013632655.1:0-414 GCF_000695525.1 Brassica oleracea var. oleracea
CCATTTAGGCAAAGCCTTGGTCGAGCTTCTTTTCCTTTCTTTCAAGGCAAAGCCTCGGTCGAGCTTCTTTTTCTTTCTTTCAAGGAAAAGCAAGAAGCTCGACCGAGGCTTTGCCTAAATGACATTATATTCACCCTATAAGGTCCATTGAATTAAGAAAGAAAAATGGTTTCAAACAATGGACAAAAGGGAATAAGAGTACCTAAATTAAAATCGCCAAAGTGGTTGAGACTACATTCTCTATTGATCTAGTGATCAATATGATATTAGGCAAATAGCCATGGCAATCATGTTTGATTAACCCACGAAATTTATCACTTAGATGGCAATACCATACTTAACCATTCGGATTATGATGCAAATATTTAAAGGGCACAAATGTTATCCCATAAGATCTCACGTGTGTGCAATATA
>NW_013632656.1:0-414 GCF_000695525.1 Brassica oleracea var. oleracea
CTTCCATTTTTATTCTTCAAGATGTAGTGGCCACAGATCACTCTGCTTTAGTTCATACCGCTGCTCAACTTAAGGTATTCAAAAAATCCGACTACAACACTTTATCCCATTGGTATCCTCGTTTCAGGGGGACTATCTCTGGCCACACTTGCGGTTGAATCTGTATAAATGCAATGAATGGAGCCCATTAGAGACTTCAAAATGAATAAATTTAAACTATGAATATCCATCAGCAAGATCTAAACAGGAACGGTAACAGCCATAGGATCGAAGCAAATACTCTTTTGTTTTCCTGAAAGAACGGGACCTACAGAGCCTCTGCAGCGGTCGGTCTGTTGCATGGGGCCCAGAGAAGAGCCACTGATGGAGTACCACTCAAACTGATACTAACCAACTTTTAATGTGTATACATAG
>NW_013632657.1:0-204 GCF_000695525.1 Brassica oleracea var. oleracea
AAAAATGTTTTATTATACATAGTTTATTAGTGGAAACTTATAAAAATAATAAAAAAATTTAAAATTTTTATTATAAATGATTTACATATATATATATATATATATGTATACAAAATTATAAAAAAATTATAAATATAGAAAAATGTTGTTAAAAATTTATAAATGAAGAAAAATGTTGTTAAATATTTATATTTTTTTTAAAAA
>NW_013632657.1:209-414 GCF_000695525.1 Brassica oleracea var. oleracea
GTTTTATTATACATAGTTTATTAGTGGAAACTTATAAAAAATTATAAAAAATTTTAAAATTTTTATTATACATGATTTACATATATATATATATGTATACAAAATTATAAATAAATTTATAAATATATAAAAATGTTGTTAAATATTTTTTTAAAAAATTAAAAACGTTTTATTATATATATTTCATTACTGGAAACTTAAAAAA
>NW_013632658.1:0-414 GCF_000695525.1 Brassica oleracea var. oleracea
ACCCTAGGTTTTATAACCACGAGCCGCTTCTTCTTCCCCATTTCTCTGTTCTTCCTCTGTACGGCTCCTCTCTCCTCTCCGGCGATTTCCCCCTGAATTCCGACGATATCTCCGGCGATCTCCCCCTTCTCTTACACAAATCATGTAAGGACCCTATCCCACTCTCTTAGGTTCTATTTGTTAGGTTTTTCTGTAGATTTGATAGATTTTTGTTGGGGTGATTGGTTAGGATTGTGATTTGGTTGTATAATAGCTTTAGAATTGTGATTTGGTTGAATAATTTGTTTTATTGAATTGATTTAGAATTTTTTTATATTTTTTATATTTTTTTTTGTATTTATAAAATCGATTTTTGTTTATAAATTCAATTTTTGTGTATAAATTCGATTTTTTTATTTTACAAAACGATTTTTG
>NW_013632659.1:0-414 GCF_000695525.1 Brassica oleracea var. oleracea
CCACATGATTAGTGATGCTAGGTTAATCAGTAATGTTAAGCCTGCCTTAAGCAATGTTATGATTGCAAATGGTGACAACATACCAATAAAAGGTGTAGGAAACTTGAAACTATTTGAGAAAGATACTAAAGCATTTTATATGCCATCTTTTGCATCTAATCTATTATCTGTCAAGAAGGTTGCCACTGATCTTAACTGCAAGGTTATTTTTAGTCCTAATGATGTCGTATTTCAGGATATTGAGACTCTTAAGATGATCGGAAAGGGTGTTACTAAAGGGGACTTGTACCTGCTTGAAGACACCACGACTAGATCATGTTTACGTTATGCTTTTAGTTCAATCCCTGTCTTAGAAAATGATGTATTATGGCATGCTAGGTTAGGCCATCCCCATTCTAGAGCACTGAACCTGTT
>NW_013632660.1:0-414 GCF_000695525.1 Brassica oleracea var. oleracea
AGAAAAGTGGAAGTCTTTGATTGCGGTCGGGGAAAGAACAGACAGTATGTTGAGAAGTTTGCTGCTATCATTTCTAGGATAGTGAAGCCGTTGCACCACAAGAAAGACAGAAGCAGCTACTCCTCTCATCATATTCTATCGTGGATGTGCCTATGAAGTTGAGATTGAACAAAAGTTGTTGTGATTGCGGTGCATACGCTCTGAAGCACTTGGAATGCTCGCTGCTTGGTCTTGACGTCAGTTTAGTGGATGATGAAATCATTATGGGTTGTAGACAGAAGATTGGAGTGGACTTATGGGAGGCTGCACACGACCCCATCTTTGCTGAGGTTATGACACGATATGTGCCTTCACCATGGGAGAGGTTTGAGGTCTTTGACCTCGAGGATGATTGATTAACTGTGATTTTATTAG
>NW_013632661.1:0-414 GCF_000695525.1 Brassica oleracea var. oleracea
CATTTCCCATTCTTCTTTTTTACTACCACTGGGTTAGCTAGCCAATCAGGGTATTGTACCTCTCGGATGAACCCGGCCTTTGTTAGTCGATCGACCTCGTCGTTGACAGCTTGGGCTTTTTCTAGACCTAGCTTACGACGTTTCTGTTTGATCGGTTTAAAAGTAGGGTCTACATTGAGCTTATGAGTGGTGACATTTGCATCTATGCCTTTCATGTCGCTGGTGGTCCATGCAAAGGTTTTGATATTCTGTTTTAGGAATTCGACGAGCTCCTTTTTGGTTTCGAGAGGTAGCTCGGATCCGATGCTCACCTGTTTCTCAGGATTTGAGTCGTCGATGCTAACTTTTTCGGTGAGGTTCTTAGGGGGACCTCGGATATTTCGTTGCATTTCGCGACTCTCCTGGATCTGTAAT
>NW_013632662.1:0-414 GCF_000695525.1 Brassica oleracea var. oleracea
CTCCACCACTATTCATTAGTTTTGGTCAGCATGTTTCTCCACCGTCACACCAGTTATAAGTACTAAAATATGAATGCCAAACCATGTCGTCGTCCACCGCTCTCGAAATTAATTCTATATAAACACATTTCATATTCAACCATGTTCGAGCTAGGTTTGGAGCAAATGGAGATACCACACCAGCTATCAAAAGCTCCTCCGCAGCTATCAATAGCTTCCACGTAAGTGTTTTCAAACAGTTCTGTTAGCATCATCTATGAATCCACAGCTCCCCTTTATGTCTTATATATATTATTCGCAAGTCATGCGACTAATCGTATGCTATATATATATATAGATATTGGTTTGAGGTTAAAGTATGTGATGACGGTGGTGGTGAGGCAACCTTTGTCATCTTTAAGCAGCACTGAAACT
>NW_013632663.1:0-414 GCF_000695525.1 Brassica oleracea var. oleracea
TTTATATTTTACTAATACCTTGTATAATTGATAGGTGTGCTACATCAATTACCCTCGGGTGACGTACAGAAACGATCCATGGGTCACTGTAACGCAAATCAACCCAAGAGGAAGAGTGGATGAAACTTCTGATAATGAACCATTACAACCAGACTCTACCAGCAACTTGAGTGCAGTTGAAGATTTGGCAGATGTTGAACTAGTTGAGAATTTTACCGAGTTTGGACTTGATGCTCTTGTACATTCAGAGGACGAAGCTGAGGTTGGGGAGTTTGATGAAGATTCTGAAGATTCTGAAGATTCTGAAGATTCTGATTAGGAATTCTTATTATTTGACTTGTATTTATTAATTGTTGTAACTACATAAGTTGTTTTTTTTTTAAACAAGTCCGTCGGTATTCCGTCACTATATAC
>NW_013632664.1:0-414 GCF_000695525.1 Brassica oleracea var. oleracea
ACCATCTCTCTGGACATGTTCCGCATGCCACCTCATCGACGCAGTAGCCCTCTCAGATTGATATAATCTTTTCAATCTGTCTGTAAATGGTAGGTACCACATCCTTTGGTACGGTACCCTATTCCTCCCACGGCCTTGCGGTTTGAATCGTGGTTTTTTTGCAGAATCGACACTCTTCTAACTTGTCATCTTCTTTCCAGTAGATCATGCAGTTGTCGATGCAAACATCAATCATCTCCGAAGGCAACCCAAGACTATAAACCAATTTCTGAATCTCATAATAAGATTCAGCAGACACGTTGTCTTCTGGCAAATACTCTTTAAACAACTCCGCCCATGCATGCATGCAATTCTCAGGTAAATTATTATCAGTTTTAATATTCATCATCCTAGCTGCTAGAGACAATTTAGAGA
>NW_013632665.1:0-414 GCF_000695525.1 Brassica oleracea var. oleracea
CTCGCGTGCAGTCTCTTCTCTATGATCAGTTTTGGATCGTGTGCGTTTTTTTCTTTCATCATCACCTCCATAAGCCACTTGGGAGGTGGTGTCGAAGAAGATTTCTCCGTGCCACTGGCTCTCTCTTTTTCTTCTAGAATCGTTTCCGAAAATTTTGCTAACATATCCAGCTTCCAAAACTTATGATCATCAGATTTCACCATTGGGATGGATTCTTTTGAAGACATGTAAGTAACGGAGCAAAGAAGCTAGCAGGGAACCGTGAGTTGTAAATAGCGTTAGAGAGAAAGATTAGGTTTCTTTATACGCAAGGAACCGAGGTAAAGAGAGAGAGACAGGGAGCTGATGTGGTCTTCTTATATAACATACTAGGGTCGGCCCGCCATACGGGCGGGATATATCTTATTTGTGATC
>NW_013632666.1:0-414 GCF_000695525.1 Brassica oleracea var. oleracea
AAATACATTTAATAAAAAAATTAAATGATGATCCAAATAAAAATATCCCACATGAATAAATGTGAGTTTGTTAACCAATCAGGATTTTTAGGAGTCGATGTTTTATTAGTAATGATATATTATTAATCCATATTATTAGTAATAAATGAATGATAACTGATTTCTAGTGAGGGTCTAATTTTTAAAAAATCACACATGAATCAAGGTTATGACTTCTGCTTTAATATATAAGATGACCGTATCTATAAACAAAGTTGTTATACCCACTCATTAATTATATAAAAGTCTATTGGACTAATTCAATAAGAAATACTAGACCCTGATCCGCGCGCCAGGGTCTAGTATTAAGTAAATATTTTATTTTTGTATCTTAAACTATCTATTTTTTTACGAATGTGTGACATCATATAAAAA
>NW_013632667.1:0-414 GCF_000695525.1 Brassica oleracea var. oleracea
CAAAGTCCTTTGGTTACGCTCATTGATGGGAAAGGGCCATGAAAGCTTTGGCATAGGCAACTGGACTTTAGAGAAAACATCCGTTGCCTTCTCTTTGCTTCTCAGCCTTTATATCCGAAACCCTCTTCTCGTAAAATATCAGCTCATGAGATAACAATCCACAGTAGGAAAAATATTAAAACGTTTTTTGTACTTGATCTGGATCGTAACTTCCTCACCATCTTTAGACTGGAGTTTACGAGATAATTTCAATGGTTTACAGCTTTCCATTTCAATCAACATTCTACCTTCAGATACCTGGACATTCCTTACCAGACCGAGCTTTCCGCCAACATTGTGATCGAGGATCTAATTAAGCACAGTGTTTCTGTTATTTACTGATTTTGTGTTGTAATGTATACTAGGTTAAGAGCC
>NW_013632668.1:0-414 GCF_000695525.1 Brassica oleracea var. oleracea
TATTATATAATTAAAATAATTATTTTATTAAAATTTATATTACCCGCAGGTTACCCGCAAACTTGGGCGGGGCGGGTGTGGGTATGTGAATCTTTCTTTGCGGGTCATGCGGGTCGAAGTTTTGAGTGAAAAAAATGAGTCGATCCGCGGGTTGGCGGGGCGGGCAGGACTGGTTGACCCGCGAACCCAGTTCTATAAGTAGCCTAATCCGCTGCGGATTCGATTTTATTTTGGTTAGTGCGGACCAGCCCACCACAGATTACAGTTTGTATATACATGTCCAGATCTGCTCCGATACTAGGTTACTCGGACATAACCTGCGGGTTGCAGTCCACTTTGACATCTCAGTATATTTGTTTTAAAAAACAAAACAATGAGGAAGAAGATTGTATTACATTTAAAATAAATAGATGT
>NW_013632669.1:0-414 GCF_000695525.1 Brassica oleracea var. oleracea
TACCAAATTTTTTGAAATTTATTAATTACTAACGATAAATTAATATAAATATAAAATATAATATAATTATGTTAAACAAGTTACAAAAACAATAGTGTTTTAAAATTTCATGATATATAATATCAAATTATAAATAATATATTTAATAACTTTTTATATTAACTAATTATTAATTATACACAATTATAAGAAATACAACTATACAAGCATCGATGTGCTCATAAAACTCTTATCATATTTTTAAAAAGTAATTTCAGAGTAGTACAGTACATTGGACACTGATACTCTTTCCTAAGTACATGATTTAACATTAAAATTTATCAGATACAATTGATGTATTAGTTAAGATATTAGCTGATAATAAATGAGAATATTGACCTTTCACAAAAGAAAAGAAAGAAATTATTAAGCAAT
>NW_013632670.1:0-414 GCF_000695525.1 Brassica oleracea var. oleracea
TAATGTGATGGAGAAGGGGAAGAAAGAAAAGAAACATGGAGCCACTGAAAAGTTCTAGCAAGAATTTGGTACCAAGTATTGAAGAGTATGTAGAGGAAAGTGGAAAGCAGAACAATCAGTCGCCTGCTCCGTCATCAGAACAGTCGCATCAGATATAAAAACGAGTAGAGGTTGTGGACATCAATGGATCTATCCTCTCTTGCCATTTTGTGTGATATCCTGCATCCTCTACAATGGTAGCCCCTAAACACTCTTAACTCCACCATTAAATAGCTTGTTCCACACCTAGACCGTCTACCCTGAATAGTGCCTGTGATGAGAAGCTCACGCTACTCTTAAATGAATATAGGGAGTTATGTCTCGATATTGTTGCTTTTTCAGGTTTGAGATGTAGAGTATGGAGCCGATTTTTGA
>NW_013632671.1:0-414 GCF_000695525.1 Brassica oleracea var. oleracea
GCCCATGTACCATTAAAGAGGGTTTAATATACATTAATACAAATTTATAATGTTTTTAGAACTTATAAAACAACACTAAAGATCATAGGCTTCAGTATATAGAGCATTTATCGAAAATTCATTATTTTCGTAGTAGAAAAATTCAAAAGTATGAAAATATTGTTTTAATGCATATTTTCATCGTTCACCAACATATGATGAAGTTCAAAGAGGTTTCAAACTTTTGTTGTCTCCCTTTCTCTAGCAAATAACGATTTTATAGTGGTTAGTCCACCAATTTAGGGATTGTTATGAAGTTTTACTTAATTAATTGACAAAAAAATTAAAATTATTCCCATGTACCATGAAAGAGAGTTTAGTATACATAAATACAAATTTAGAATGTGTTTAGAACTTTTAAAACAACACTAAAGA
>NW_013632672.1:0-414 GCF_000695525.1 Brassica oleracea var. oleracea
TCTGGAATATGATTGATTGTGTTAATTTGCGATTAATACAAGGAACCCTGTGTTATTTTTACTGGGTTTAGTATTAATCATATTTTCGCCATATAGCATTTGTGTAACCCACAATGCTAGGCATGTTTGAGGTGGAATGTGTTGATTGTGTGATGATTAATGCTAGGAACCTTGTGTTATTTTTACCGGGTTTAGTATTAATCGTATATTGGCCGACAGCATTTGTGTAACCCACAATGCTAGGCATATTGGGGTGAGTTTGTGTTCCTTTAGACCTCGTACCCAGCGGGTTTAAGGAAACCCCTTATTCGCTGGATCGGGAAGACTCAGACGAACATGGTCATGTCCTATGTCTGAGTTTTACACAACGGTGTAATGTGGCAGTGATCCGAAGGACTGTGGGCTGTCGCGCGG
>NW_013632673.1:0-414 GCF_000695525.1 Brassica oleracea var. oleracea
ATAAAATTATTAGTAAATAGAAAGTATAAGAAATAGAAATACACAATCTATAATAATAAAAGGAACCTTTTGAGGCTCCATAGAGCGTCCAAATCAGCGAAAAAAAATTCTCCCGAAAGATGACACGTGGCATTATTACTTTTTTTTGTAACTGTCCTTAATGTAATATTACCATTTTATATACAAAATTAATTAAATTCGAAAATTAGAATATGAAAATATACAATATTAGAAAATATACAATATTACATTTTTTTTACATTTAGTTTACAAAAAGGTTAAAGAAATAAACTTGGAAATTAAAATAAGAAAATATACAATATAAGAAATGTTAATATTAAGTTAAATAAATAAACTCAAAACTTATAATAAGAAAATATACAATATAAGAAAAATAATAACATTACATTTTTA
>NW_013632674.1:0-414 GCF_000695525.1 Brassica oleracea var. oleracea
AGCAATATTGTTATATTTTTCAATTTTTTTCAAAATCTATGTGTTAATAATCCCTACGAAAATATTGAGTTTTATGTTGAACGCTTTATATACTAAAGCTTATACTTTTTAGTGTTGTTTTAAAATTTCTAACCACATTATACATTTGTATTAGTGTATGTTAAACTCTTTTTCGTAGTATATGAGAATCGTTATAATTTTTTAATCAATTAGTTTAGTAAAACTTTATAATACTCTCTAAATCGAAGGAATAGCCACTATAAAATCGCTAATTTCTTGAAAAACGGAAACAACGAAGGCTCCAAACATCATCATATGTTTGTGCATGATGCAACTATGCATTAAAAAATTATTGTCATATTTTTCAAAATTTTCAAAATTTTCTCAAAATCTATGTGTTCCCCTACGAATATA
>NW_013632675.1:0-414 GCF_000695525.1 Brassica oleracea var. oleracea
ATATTTATTATAACTAATTTTAAATATTTTTTCGATTAATATTTATTTAAACTATTTTTAAATATGTTTTTTTTTTAATTTACAGGTCCACTGGTGATCAGACCCGGTCTCGATCTCGTCGTGCCTCACCACGAGGTCGTAGTGGTACGGGGAGCCACTCTCAGGGTTCGTCCAGCCACTCTCGGGGTTCGTCCAGCCACTCTCGGGGGTCGAGCAGCCACTGTCGGGATTCTTCATTTCCCGCTCTGGTTTTTGCTCCCGCTGCTGCACCCCCTCCCGTTGCTGCACCCCCTCCCACTGCTGCACCCCTCCCGCTCCTCCAGTTGTTCCAGGAGTGATGACTGTTGCCCAGTTGGTTCAACAGCCTGGTCGTGAGCATCTTCCCTATCTCACTCCGTGTCCAAAGGGACGACG
>NW_013632676.1:0-414 GCF_000695525.1 Brassica oleracea var. oleracea
TACATAGCGACCGAGCACGCACACGACTCGGTCGCTACGTAGCGACCTAGCTCTCACCGAAGCTCGGTTCGCTACGTAGCGACCGAGCACATACACGGCTCGGTCGCTACGTAGCGACCGAGCCGTGTATGTGCTCGGTCGCTACGTAGCGAACCGAGCTTCGGTGAGAGCTAGGTCGCTACGTAGCGACCGAGTCGTGTGCGTGCTCGGTCGCTATGTAGCGACCGAGCACATACACGGCTCGGTCGCTACGTAGCCACCGAGCTCTCACTGAAGCTCGGTCGCTACGTAGCGACCGAGCACGTACCCGGTTCGATTGTGATCAGTTTTAATATTCATCATTTTAGCAGCCAACGACAAATTAGATAGACCTTCTCTACAACCACTGTAAAGTGGTTGATTTGCCGCGTTTAA
>NW_013632677.1:0-414 GCF_000695525.1 Brassica oleracea var. oleracea
ATAGGAGTTAGGATGAAGAAGTTATCCCACTTACAAATCAGGTGATCTCACTTTTCCTGTTTGGGAATTTGATAACTTCCTCGTCATTCTAATCAAACCAGGATGAATCGTGATGTGAGAAGCTATATTTGGATACAAAAAGTAGTGGAGAATCACTAGGAAGGGTCTCATAGGAGTTAGGATGAAGAAGTTATCCCACTTACAAATCAGGTGATCCCACTTTTCCTGTTTGGGAATATGATAACTTCCTCGTCATTCTAATCAAACAAGGATGAATCGCGATGTGAGAAGCAGTATTTGGATACATAAAGTAGTGGAGGATCACCCGGAAGTGGAATAAATGTCATAGGAGTCAGGATGAAGAACTTATCTCACTTTCTAATCAGGTGATCCCAGTTTTCCTGTTTGGGAATA
>NW_013632678.1:0-414 GCF_000695525.1 Brassica oleracea var. oleracea
ACGAGAATGCATGGATTCGTGTCGTATCGACGTTTCGGAAGAGCTCGATCGCTATGTAGCGACCGAACAGAACGCACGCTCGTTCGCTACGTAGCGACCGAGCGAGACGGACGCTCGGTCACAACGTAGCACCCGAGCTTGGCTTGAGCGCTACATAGCGACCGAGCGGGACGTGTGCTTTGTCGCTACGTAGCGACCGAGCGAGACGTGTGCTCGGTCGCTACGTAGCCGAGTGGGATGGACGCTCGGTGGCTACGTTGCGACCGAGCTTGGCTCGAGCTCGGTCGCTACATAGCGACCGAGCGGGACGTGTGCTTGGTCGCTACGTAGCGACTGTGTGACCTTTTTCTGGCTTTTCTCCGATGTTTTGTGTTTCTTCCGCAGGGCTCTTCGTAAGAATAAATCTTTTCCGAA
>NW_013632679.1:0-414 GCF_000695525.1 Brassica oleracea var. oleracea
AATTCAAATGGTGATTACTCACTACTCTTCATGATTCCTCTTAAATCTATTTTGGATTTCAGATTAATCTTACAGAGGGATACAACAATGAATTGGAAACACAGAATTGCAATAACTAGATCAACAAAAATGATTCAAGAGATGAACTTTCCAAAGGTTTTTCTTTCGAACAAAAGATAATCTTCCTGGTGGCTGCCAAAGGTACTTAAAACATAGATTTTCAAAAGTAAAAACATGCATAATGAAATGACCAAAAGACCCTTAGAAAACATGAATTCGGCCAAACAAATAGACACGGAGCAACCTCGGCACGTCGCTCCGGGTAGGCCTGGGCATAAAATCCGGAACCCGAAATCCAAACCGAATCCGAACCGAAAAACCTGACCCGTTATCCGACCCAAAACGTAAAAATAC
>NW_013632680.1:0-414 GCF_000695525.1 Brassica oleracea var. oleracea
GGTCCATCTCTCATCCATCTTATGTATTGCATTTGAGATGTTTTGTACCCTTTCTTGGGTGTTTTCAATGATGAACTGATGCCATCCTATCTTGTCGTAGGCGTATGCTGATAGCTCGTTCAGTTCCTCATGCATTGATTCCATTTTGTTTTGTATCAGCTGCTCGGCGTCTGGTGTAGACGTGGTATCGATCGATGCGACCAAGTGTTTATCGGTCGATCCTGGTGCCTTACTATCGATCGATGCTGATATATGGTGTTGAGATGCGAATTGCCTCTGAATGGCTTTGACTTCCTTCTGTAACCACTCTGCATGGCTATCCAGTACACTGAGTCTAACGTCGAATGGAAAGTAGATTTCATCACATCACTTCTCAAACCGGTCCTCCATGGTGTCTATAGCTGTGTAAAGCTT
>NW_013632681.1:0-211 GCF_000695525.1 Brassica oleracea var. oleracea
CCTCTCCCATTGAGAGTTGTACTCAACTTCCTGTACCAAGCTCTAGGAGACTACTTAAGCCCATATATTGCCTTCTTCAATCTCAAAACATTTCCTGGTTTTACTAGATGCTCAAGACCAGGAGGAGGAAGCATGTATACATCATCTTCTAGCTCACCTTGTAAGAAAGCATTCTTCACATCCATCTGCCACAAATCCCACTCCAAGTTTG
>NW_013632681.1:228-414 GCF_000695525.1 Brassica oleracea var. oleracea
CACAATCCGAACTGTGTGCAGCTTAGCTACTGGTGCAAAGGTATCAATGTAATCCTCTCCATAGGTCTGTGTAAATCCTCTTGCAACCAATCTGGTCTTTTTCCTATCAATATGTCCATTTGCTAGATACTTGATTGTAAAGATCCATCTACTAGATACAACCTTCTTTCCCTTAGGCAGCTCACT
>NW_013632682.1:0-414 GCF_000695525.1 Brassica oleracea var. oleracea
ACATCTGCTCCACAAGAAAGTAGCACTGAACAAATGTTGAAACAAATATTGGAATCTCAAACTAGAAGCGAGAAGCACATTGGGTATGAGCTAAAAAACCTTCATAACAAAGTTGATGGAGGCTACAATGATCTCAACAACAAATTCTCAAATCTTGCTTCCAACTTCAAAGCTTTGGAGAACCAGTTTGCCTCTATGAGTAGTAACTCCAAACGCCCTATGGGATCACTTCCCGGAACTTCCGAGCAGAACCCAAAGGAGACAATGAAATCCATAACCCTAAGGAGTGGTAAACAATTGCCTCCTAGAACTCTCATTAGGGACAATAAGAACCAAGACGGGGAGGTGGTCATCAATGTGGATGATAATGTGGTTATTGTGGATGAGAAAACCAATGAAGAGATCTTAGAGAAG
>NW_013632683.1:0-414 GCF_000695525.1 Brassica oleracea var. oleracea
TCAGGAACGCCTTGGGCTGAAGTTGATCGGGGACGCGAGCTGGAACAAATGCAGGAACAAGAGACGCGATCGTAGTTTAGGGTTCGTCGGATCGCCGGCTAGGGTTAGGGTTTTAGGGTTTTTCGATTTGGGTATTAGCTTAGGGATTTAGAGTTTCATGCTGATAACGGGTTATAAAAGTAATGGAAAAATCTATCTTTATTCATAACATAGAGGTTCCTTATATAGGAGATTACACCATCATAGATAAATGAAAAGATTACAAATCATAATCTTTTGGTTATGAACCATCCACAATTCGGTTCATAACATACTCCTCGTTCCTTCTGGTATTTTGTACTCTTTAAAAAAGTAAAATACAATTGTGGTATATCTATATTATTAAAAGAGAAGTACTCATTTGAAAATGTTCTT
>NW_013632684.1:0-414 GCF_000695525.1 Brassica oleracea var. oleracea
CATATGTCTCTATTAGGTATTGGAGTACCACATGGAGTTCCTGAAGATATTTGGGTGCATTTGGAGCTCAAGGGAAGTGATTAGAGTGATCTTTGGATGAGCACTGCCTGGAGCGACTTCCCGGAGCAACTACATGAAGTCGCTGTAACAAACATCCCAGAGCGACCTGGCCAGAGCGACATAGAGAAGTCGGTCGCGTTTTTATCGCGAGACACCCCTCCCAGAGCGACCTGGCCAGAGCGACCTGGCCAGAGCGACATGGAGAGGTCGCTCGTGTTTCTATCGCGAGACACCCCTCCCAGAGCGACTTCCCAGAGCGACACTCCGAGGTCACTCGCATTTCCATGGCGAGACGACACAAAACGAACACGGAGCGACCTCTCAGAGCGACCCACTGAGGTCGCTCCCGAAGGC
>NW_013632685.1:0-414 GCF_000695525.1 Brassica oleracea var. oleracea
TAATTACGGTTATGATATGGCAGAGAGATATGAAAACAACTTTCTTTAATGAAAATATCGAAAAAGGATAAATGACACTCCGCAAGGTTTCACAGTCCTTGGGAGTTTTAGGAAAGTATTGAAGCTTCAACGTTCTATTTATGGTTTAAAGTAAGCATCTCAAGATGAATGTCTTCAGGGATAATCCTCTCCGAAAAGCTCAAAGTATCGGACTATGGTTATGAGAATTAGGCCTCGGCATTTTACCCGGACCCGAAGACCCGAACCGGAACCGACCCGAAAATACAGGTTCGGATCCGGGTCCGGGTCCATGCTAAGCATCTATTGGGTCTTTTTTTTTTGGACCCGCGGGTTTCGGTTCGGGTCTGGGTCCTACCCGAGACCCGTTCGGATACCCGAAGTACCCGCAAATAA
>NW_013632686.1:0-414 GCF_000695525.1 Brassica oleracea var. oleracea
AACAAAGAGATTCTGCAACTCGATTTCAGTAATCCAATTACTCGAGATGCCATTGATGCTGACGGATAACAGAGAAAAATTTTTTTAGATACCAGGCGTTAGAAGAAGAAGAAGACGAACCCTAGTTACGGCGTGGTAAGGGATGAAGACTAAAGAGTCTATTGTTTTGGGCTTTAATTCTTAACATAAACAGAAAGCCCACAAATTTTTATTACTTTCTATAAATGAAACGACGCGTTTTGCGTTTTGAATAACGGACACGTGGCGCCGTCTCCTTACTCGAATTTCTTAGCTGGAATCTGACGTGGAGGGCATAGGAAGGAGGCAAACACTCCTTTATATAATTAGACTAGGGATTAACCCGGGTTACGCCCGAGATTTTTATTTTTTTCTAATTTAAATTGTTAAATTATT
>NW_013632687.1:0-414 GCF_000695525.1 Brassica oleracea var. oleracea
CTCTCTGGAGATAATTATTTACGGTGGGCATTGGATACAAAGATTATACTAAAGTCAAAAAGACTTGGTGAATGTATCATACAAGGCAATAATGCCAATGAGAAAGATTGATACATGGCAATATTAATTATTAGCCATCATCTTATTAAGAGTCTCAAAGATCAGTATCTGACTATAGAGAATCCTCTAGACCTTTGGACAAAGTTAAAAAAAAATCAAGATATGATCACCAAAGAACGGTGTTATTACCAAACTATTTGATTGAAGGAATCCCAGAATCCAGGACTATAAGTCCGTGGATGAGTCTATTGCTAGATGGGCAAAAATAATGGATTACTGATGAGAAACAGTGAATTGAGACTTCTTAGATTAACCCCATTACCTGATACCAATAAGGGCGCAGAAGAAAAAAAA
>NW_013632688.1:0-414 GCF_000695525.1 Brassica oleracea var. oleracea
TCCCAAAGAAAATATACACTTGATCTTTTGAAAGATGCAGGTAAACTCGAAGGACAAACCGCGAAGATGCCAATGGAAGATGGGTTCAAAGTACCAAGAGAGGGGGAGCTTGAAGACAGCAAGCTGTTCCATGACCCTAAGCTTTATAGGAAGCTAGTGGGTAAGCTAATCTACCTAACAATCACACGACCTGATATGTGCTTTGCTGTGAATCAGGTGAGTCAACACATGCAAGCTCCAAAGGATCACCATTGGAGAATGGTAGATAGAGTTCTAAGCTACCTCAACGGATCACCAAGCCAAGGAGTCTGGATGGGACGCAATGGGAGTACAGAAGTAGTTGGCTACTGTGATGCCGATTGGGCTAGAGATAGAGCAGACAGAAGATCTACAACAGGTTACTGCACCTTCATT
>NW_013632689.1:0-414 GCF_000695525.1 Brassica oleracea var. oleracea
CGTTTCATTAGCTGATCAATTTGTTAACTGACCAATTCTTCATATTTTGTTAAAAATATTAAAGAAATATTTTAGAATAGCACTAAAAAAGTTTATGTCACAAATATAGACTCTAAAGACCAAAATGACCAAAATATTTCATTAAAGAGGTAAATATACACTTATACCCACGTGGTTAACTAATTCAAACTTTAGAGTATAGAGTTAAGGTGTGGGGATTTGAGATTGAGATTTAAAATTTTATAAAATAAAAAATATAATTTTTAAAAATAGTTTCAAAAAGTATTTTCGAATTACAAAAATAAAATTTGAAAAAGAAAAAAGAAATTCGAAATAAATTATTAAAAAATTATAAGAAAATTCGAAATTGAAAACATATAATCTAAAACTATAAAAAAAATTTTATTTTATTTT
>NW_013632690.1:0-414 GCF_000695525.1 Brassica oleracea var. oleracea
AAGCTATAAATATTAGGTTAAAAACTCGTCTGGGGCAATCTTGTAATTTTGTGAAGTCTTGGTCTCTAAGTTGGCAGGAACCAAACGGGCTTCTGTGCGCTTAGCCCTCGATCGATGTCACAAGGTGTGCATCGATCGATTATTATCTCTAAATGTCGACCATTGATCTTGCTCGACGGTCAGCTCGGATGCTCTCTCCAATTATGTCCAAAATGCTCAAAATCATCACTTTCTCCCAAATCACTCATTATCCTATAAATATACTAAATAGATTATAAAACATCGTAATTAGTTATTTAAACACTTATAAACCATGACTAAAAGTGGGTAAAATCCTAATCAACGAGTAATTCTCTCAAAGTTAGTATTCTAGGTTGATTATGTTTAAATTTGATCTCACTCAAATTACCCTAA
>NW_013632691.1:0-414 GCF_000695525.1 Brassica oleracea var. oleracea
TTATTTTTCTTTTAAAAAATAAAATTTTATATTTCTTAGAAAAAAAAATCTCCCAAAATTTTCATAAATTAATTTTGAATTAAAATTAAAATATTTCCTTTTCTTTAAAAAGTCAAAAAGTTTCCAAAATTTTCATTTTTTTAAAAAAATCCAAATTTTTTAAAAATTATAATAAAATGCAAAAAATTAAAGTTACAACTATCAACTTTTTATGTGTGTATAATTAATTTCAACTTTTAGCAAATGTATTAAAAAAATTGAAAATTTTGAAAGATTTTTTATTTTATGAAAAGAAAAAATAAAATTTTATTTTCTATTTTAATTTCAAAATTAATTTTATAAAAAAATTCTTTATTTTTCCAATTTGTTTGGAATTTTAAAGATCTTTTTAAGTTCTTAGAAAATTTTGGAAGA
>NW_013632692.1:0-414 GCF_000695525.1 Brassica oleracea var. oleracea
GTTCTGGAGATTGGATCATAACTTCATAATTCCGTGGCCATTTCTCCAGATATTGGGCTTTATGGAAAGCTGATAAACTTCTCTTGACTCCTATGATGGACTTTGCTTCAGTCCGCTCCTTACTTGAGCTTAAATCTCCTTCTAAAGTCGGGTACTCGCAGATGGACGGGCTGGAAAACCTCTGACTTGTAAAAATCATAACTTCTTGATCCATGAAATATTTTGGACTGATTCCAAATGTGCTGGACTCCTTCTTGAGTGTAGAGTCCATTAAAAATTTTCTCGTGACTTAAACCCTCCTGTTTTGTAATATACGGCATATTTAGTGCACATGTGTTCTGCTTGGCGCCTTGGCTGGTTGAGTAGAGCTTTGGGTTGACCTCCGGTTCAGTTGCTGATCTGATGACCACATCA
>NW_013632693.1:0-414 GCF_000695525.1 Brassica oleracea var. oleracea
ATTTTATATACTCCCTAAATTAGTGGACTAACCATTATCAAATCGCTTTTCTCTAGAGAAATGGAGACAAAAAAGGCTTCAAAGCTCTTTTACCATCATCATATATTAATACAGGAGGTAACTATGCATTAAAACAATATTGCAATATTTTTTGAATTTTTCTCAAAATCTATGTGTTAACCCCTACGAAAATATTGAGTTTTACGTTAAACGCTATATATACGGAAGATTATACTTTTTAGTGTTGTTTTAAAATTTTTAACCACATTCTACATTTGTATTAAAGTATTTTAAACTATCTTTCGTGGTATATGAGAATCGTTATAATTTGTTTATCAATTAATTTAGAAAAAATTTATAATACTCTCTAAATTGGTGGAATAACCACTATAAAATTGCTAATTTCTTGTAAAA
>NW_013632694.1:0-414 GCF_000695525.1 Brassica oleracea var. oleracea
AAGTTTTAAAAACTTCAACTATAGCAAAAGAAGTAAAATGTAAATATTATAATTATTAAAAATTTAAAAACTTATTTGTGTATATATATATATATATATATATAATGGTTTTGACTAATTGTTAGTAGCTAAATTATAACAAATTGTTACATTAAAAAACGTTAATAAGTTGGTAAAAATTAGTTACAGCAAACATAGTTACAATGACGTCACAAGTAGTGTGTTGACTATTTCCGTTACATTAATGTTACTAATTGTGACAAATTTTTGTTACAACTTTGATCGTCACTGTATTGAGACAAAATGATTACTAAACTGTGACATAAAAAAATAGTTAAAGTAACGTATCTTTTATGTCACAAATTTTTCACCAATAAATTTTGTCACAAAATTTCGTAACAATATCTCATTTTT
>NW_013632695.1:0-414 GCF_000695525.1 Brassica oleracea var. oleracea
TTTTGTTCAGTTTTCGGTTTCCACTTGTGGTGTGGATTTTGATTGAGTTCATGTTATGGTTCGGTAAGAATGTGGCTCTCATCTGGTATTCCTGTACCAAGAATACAAATGTTTAAACCAGTATCTAAAGGTGTTGTTTGACACTTACCTTGGTTTGATACTATGATCACTGGTTTTGGTTTATTAAGCAACTTTGATTGTTTTGTGCTTTGATGGGAAGGCTTGTGCCTGGCGTCTCTTCTTCTATGTACCTAGGCTCCTTTAGACCTGTAATAACACTCTTGGACAAAGACAAGTGCATCATACAAGTGGTAGATGATTTATGAAAAGATTTATCAAGTATAGGACTTACCTTAGCCTTTATTTAGACAATAGCTTGCTCTGGTTTGTCTTTGGACCTGATCAAAGTGTTTT
>NW_013632696.1:0-414 GCF_000695525.1 Brassica oleracea var. oleracea
AATCAATGGGTCTTGAGCCTCCTCACCCATCTCAAGAACCACAAAATCTGTAAGTATCTCATACCTTCCAATCTTCACAGGTAGGTCCTCTAAGATGCCCACAGGGTACTTCACTGAACGATCAGCTAACACCAGAGAGAGTTTACACTTCTTGTACTGAGTGAATCCAAGCTTCTTTGCAACAGACAAAGGCATCACGCTGACACTAGCTCCCAAATCGCAGAGACATTTCTCAAATACCATAGGTCCAAGAGCACAAGGTAGTGTGAAGCATCCTGGATCCTCTAACTTCTCTGGAACATCAAGCCTTTGGTTGATGGCACTGCACTCGTGGGTAAGAATCATCATGCTTTCCATTTCCTTCTTCTTTTGCAGCTACAACATCTTTCAGGAACTTGTTGTATTGAGGAATCA
>NW_013632697.1:0-414 GCF_000695525.1 Brassica oleracea var. oleracea
CCCAATTTTAAATTAGGTGATCCCAGTTTTACTGTTTGGGAATCTGATTACTTATTTATCATTCTAATCAAACCAGGATGAATCACGATGTGAGAAGCTGGATTTGGATACTTAAAGGAGGGGAGAATCACCAGGAAGTTGAAAAAATCTCTTAGGAGTTAGGATGAAGAAGTCAACCCAATTTTAAATTAGGTGATCCCAGTTTTACTGTTTGGGAATCTGATTACTTATTTATCATTCTAATCAAACCAGGATGAATCACGATGTGAGAAGCTGGATTTGGATACTTAAAGGAGGGGAGAATCACCAGGAAGTTGAAAAAATCTCTTAGGAGTTAGGATGAAGAAGTTATCCACTTTCAAATCAAGTGATCCCAGTTTTCCTGTTTGGGAATATAACTACTTCTTTGTCATT
>NW_013632698.1:0-414 GCF_000695525.1 Brassica oleracea var. oleracea
CATCAGACAGATCGCGTCCGACGATCAAGGCGTTCCCGATCAAGCAAAAAAGGACGTCAGCGACCCGATAGAAGCGACTCGATCCATTCCAGCTCGCGTCCCGTTCGTGTCCAGCTCGAGACTCAACTCCTTTGGTGGTCCGATTCAACAATCATCTAAGGTTAAAAGGTAACAATCATCTAAGGTTAAAAGGTAATTCAAAACCTAAGAACCCATAATCGAACATGGATTGATTGATAAAAAATGAAAACCTAAAACCCTAATCTTTATGAATCAAAACCATAGGATAATAGATCAAAAATCCTAATTGAGTAAATCGAAGCTATAAAAGTTCGATACACCAAACCCTAAATTATGTTCCTACATTATTAAAACCCCAAATCGGTTCTTACAAGTTAAAATCCGATAAACCCT
>NW_013632699.1:0-414 GCF_000695525.1 Brassica oleracea var. oleracea
AGAGTAAGATTGTCTTGATTTTCGGTTACCTCGTAGATGTCTTGTAGGCTTCTAAAACGCAGAGTCCTTTCACTTGAGCTTTCATCTCCTTGAGAACTTGTTGTTGGGGAAGTTGGTGGTGTAGCTGGCTCTTCTCTCGGTTGCTCCACATTCTCTTCTTCAAAGGATGGAAAGAAGTTGTAGTCTTCATTATTTGATCTCCAATCCCATTCTCCTTCTTCGTCAAAGATGACATTCCGACTAATGATTGTCTTCTTTGTTTCAGGATTGTAAAGCTTGTAGCCTTTGGAGTTAGCGTTATACCCAATGAAGATGTACTTCTCTTTTTTATCATCTAGTTTGCTCCATTTCTCGTCTGGAACATGAACGTGAGCAATGCTTCCAAAGACTCTTAGGTGTGAGACTCCGGGCTTC
>NW_013632700.1:0-413 GCF_000695525.1 Brassica oleracea var. oleracea
GCTGTTAAAGCAAAAGATTCCATTGTCTCTGAACCGAGGTGGTACCTCGGGGAGGAAACAAAACCTCTGATTTTGAAATTTGCGGTTTATCCCTACAGTTTAAGATTATGAAGATATTTAGCTGGAATGCAAGGGGATTAAATAACACAGATCGTCAAAGAGTTGTTAAGGATTGGGTTCGGAATGGTCGTTTTAAAGTTGGAGCTTTCCTCGAAACGCTTGTTAGGGAGGAAAATGCTGCTGCAATTCGTGAAGCAGTAGTTTCAGGCTGGAGGTGTGTTACTAATTACGCGGGTTCAGAAGGAGGCCGCATTTGGGTGGTTTGGGAGCCATCGGTGTCGGTCATGGTTTACAGCAAATCAGAGCAGATGGTGGTGTGTGGGGTATATGAACCAGAGACAGGTTTATCGTAT
>NW_013632701.1:0-413 GCF_000695525.1 Brassica oleracea var. oleracea
GGTATGGCCTAGTGTTTAAATGTGGTGGATCTCAGAAACTCATTGGATACAGCGACAGTAGCCATAACACTGATCCAGATGATGGAAGAAGCACGACTGGACACTTGTTCTGTTTCGGAGATACACCTATAACTTGGTGTTCTCAGAAACAAGACACGGTGGCTCTATCCTCTTGTGAAGCTGAATTCATGGCGGCAACAGAAGCTGCGAAACAAGCCATTTGGCTACAAGATCTTCTGAGCGAGATTACCGGAAGAAAGGCTGAGAAGACATTGATCCGAGTTGACAACAAATCAGCCATAGCACTGGCCAAGAACCCAGTGTTCCATCGTCGAAGCAAGCACATTCAGAAACGTTTTCACTTCATCAGGGAGTGTGTTGAGAGAGATCATATAGACGTGGAGCATGTACCC
>NW_013632702.1:0-413 GCF_000695525.1 Brassica oleracea var. oleracea
AATAGAAAAATTCTGGATGAACAACTTCTGAACGGCTATCTTGGACAAAAAAAATGTTTTCTCTTACATGGTAAATTGATTCTCTTACATTGATCTCTTAGAGGCAAGCATTGCCTAAAGTTTATTAAAGTTGAACTTTATGCGCTAATTTTTATAAACAAATTGAAAAGGATACACTGATGTGAGAGATATCCACACATATGTATTAATGTATCAGGAACCAGTCCTACAATGAAATTTACCAAAATGAATTGACGATTTTGAAGAATTGAAGATCAAATCATAAGTGGTTAAACCTACTTCTTTTCTTCGTATTGAATCTCTTTATGAAATTAATATAATAATATCTAATCCGTCAGAATGGTTGAGCCTCAAGATCTGCTTCGCTTAGCCATTTTGATAGCCATGATAGT
>NW_013632703.1:0-413 GCF_000695525.1 Brassica oleracea var. oleracea
GTAACAAGCTAACATGTCAATCAGAAGGGTATGGTTTTGTTGAGTTTCTTACACGAGCTGCAGCTGAAGAGGTTCTTCAGAACTTTAACGGTTCAGTAATGCCAAACTCCGAGCAGCTCTTCCGTCTAAACTGGGCATCTTTTAGCACTGGTGAGAAGAGAGCAGTTGAGAATGGTCCAGAGCTATCTATATTTGTTGGAGATTTGTCTCCGGATGTGACTGACACTTTACTGCAAGAGCTCTTTGTTGAGAGATATCCATCTGTCAAGAGCGCTAAAGTTGTGATCGATTCCAACACCGGCCGGTCCAAAGGTTACGGTTTCGTTAGGTTTGGTGATGAAAGTGAGAGGTCAAGGGCTTTGACTGAAATGAATGGAGCTTATTGTTCCAACAGGCAAATGCGTGTTGGTGTT
>NW_013632704.1:0-413 GCF_000695525.1 Brassica oleracea var. oleracea
TCTGAGTTTGATGCTGACTGAACCCTCGGCCTCGACTGGAGAAACCCCCTCTGCCTCTGTAGTAGTTCGAACGACCGCGACCTCTTTGACTTGGGGCGTAGTGTGGTGGATTCGACTCGGAGCGTTGAGTATTGAACGCCACATGAGGATTCTCAGATGTGTTCTCTTCATACGTCTGGAGCTTAGTGTCATAGCTTTGAACATCAGCGATGACATCATTAAATGTCGGAGCTGGAATCCGACTGAGAGAGCTTTGAATCACCGTCGTAATAGGATCGTATTCTCTTCCCAGACCGTTGAGGAATCCAAAAATCTTCATCGAGTCATCGACCGGTTTTCCGATTGAACTCAGTGAGTCACAGATCGATTTGAACTCGCGACAGTATACCAGCAAGGTCTTGCCTTTCTTCGAC
>NW_013632705.1:0-413 GCF_000695525.1 Brassica oleracea var. oleracea
TTGTAACGATCCGGTTCTCTTTAACCGTTTTTGGTTTAATTATTAATATTAAACCAACACTTATCCACCTTCTCTTATAACCTAAACGTGTATGCATGTATTGATATATTTATCTCCTTCCACAAATCTCAGCCGCCATTGATATCATCGTGTGAGACTAAGCAACATTTTGCACCAGCTTCCTCTTCTCTCTCATGTTGTCTCTACTTTTATCCTTTACTCGTGTTCCTCTGGATCTCTTGCAAAGAAGATACGCCATCGTTCATCACAAACCACCACTCGTTAGTTTGATCCGTTGCGTGCCATCACTACCGCCCACATGAGTCACCACCGGAGTGGTCAAAGCCTTGAGTCATCTCTGTACAACGGAGATCCATGCCTTGATCGCCGCCGTCTTCATCACCACCATCGCC
>NW_013632706.1:0-413 GCF_000695525.1 Brassica oleracea var. oleracea
CACTCCCGCTGAGCTGTGATGTAGATGTCCATGATCCATCTATTAGACAAACATTACTCAAGCGTATGACTTGAGATTGGTCACTACTACGCTCATGTATAGTCGGTGGAGTCATTTTGTTTGCATCGAACCAGGCTTGACACTCACTCTCTGCATAGCAAACTAACTCCATAGGGTCTCTGTCTATGCCCCTAAAGAGTTTATCATTCATGGCATTCCAGATATACCAGATTATTCAGGGGTATGGATCCATATCTAATTCTGGCCCGACAATGCTGCCATTCCTCCAGAAGAGGTAATCCATATTAGCATAGATACTTGAGACAGGGAAAAATATCTGAACTCGTTGGCGTTGAAGATAAGGCCCAAACTTGTAGAGCAGGCGGACACTCAAATATTGCATGAGTAACAGA
>NW_013632707.1:0-413 GCF_000695525.1 Brassica oleracea var. oleracea
GAACGGAGAAGCCCCTTGATCAAACTCTTTTGTAGATTGAGTAAGCCGTCATGGTCTGATGATCTTTCTCTAACGTTTGAGATGAAAACTCTATGCTCGAAGTCTGCAACGATCGTGTTATAAAAGGCTTTTGCAAGGGTCGTCTTCCCAATACCACCCATACCGTGAAGCCCCAGGATTTGAACGTCAGAGGTGGATTTAACGTCGACCAGATTCATCAAGTAGTCGACACGTGGCTCCAAACCAACTGTGTATTCTCCAACGTTCTCTGGCGTATTGCTCACTTCGGATAAAACTCTCTTCACCAAAAGACCTATCATCTCATCATCAACAGAGTCTTCTCTGCCAAAATCCAAAAGAAAAACAAAAACATAAAATTTCAGACAAAGAGCATTCACATCCAAAAACACTAT
>NW_013632708.1:0-413 GCF_000695525.1 Brassica oleracea var. oleracea
GGACTATAGCCCGCTTCTATCTCGGTTAAGAACTCGTATTTCTACTTGGACGGCAAGACATCTCTCATTTGCAGGAAGGCTCCAGCTTATTGGATCAGTTTTATACAGTATTATAAACTTCTGGATGTCTGCTTACCATCTTCCTAACAAATGTATTCAAGAGAACAATAGCATGTGTGCGGCTTTCCTCTGGTCTGGTCCAGTTTTGTCTACGCATAAAGCGAAGATTGCTTGGATTGATGTGTGCAAACCAAAAGATGAAGGGGGACTAGGTCTGAGAAACTTAAATGAAGCAAATAATGTTTCTTGTTTAAAACTCATTTGGCGGTTGTTGTCAGCAAGAAGCTCTCTATGGGTGCAGTGGATTTGGAGATATCTTATAAGAAAGGGTTCTTTTTGGAGTATAAAGGAGA
>NW_013632709.1:0-413 GCF_000695525.1 Brassica oleracea var. oleracea
CCAAAACAAAATACTAATCTTCGATTTATGAATCAAAACCAAAAACCATAATTTCTCATTGAATCCTCCAATCCAGTCGTAATATTATGATTCTTAAGTTTTTAACCCAATTGGAAAAGTTAAACAAAAAAAAAATTGTTGAACGGTAGATACGTAAAAATCAGAAAACTATAGAAAGAATGTATTCATGCCAAGTTTCTTGTTTGTAGGCTGATTCAGAGCTATAACGTCAGTAACACGACTCCACGGCAAATCCCCAGCAAATACTATACTCTCACCACATTTAACATTTCATGCTTTCCAGAATCTGAGCAGCTTCCTCAAGATTAATTGTTCTTGAAAAAGAAAGTTGAGTGTGAATCACTGACACTTTAGGAGCCTTAAAATGCTGAATTCTCCCATTGAGACTCACC
>NW_013632710.1:0-413 GCF_000695525.1 Brassica oleracea var. oleracea
AAAAAGTTACATTCATAACTTTATTATCATCTATTTTAAATTAGTCTACCACACATTTTTTATCGTTTGACTTGATACCGCCATTGCGCATATTGGAGTGTTCATGTTATAGTAAGGCACACAGACGTATGGATGGGTAGTACAGTGAGAAAGAATGAAATCTCTCCGAAATAGTTAAAAACAACATGAATCTAACATTTCAGTTGAGAGTATTTGTAGCTGCTATTAAAAAACTTAACTAATAAATTTTTGATTAGATGATATATATAAAGTATTGTGAGCAGATAAATGTTTGTTTAGCTATTGCAAAACATAAATAAATAGCTGACGTTGGCTGATACGCAATTTCTTAGATGGTACAAAATTGGTTACCGGTCTGAATGATCATATAACATAGTACATCTAAAATTATC
>NW_013632711.1:0-413 GCF_000695525.1 Brassica oleracea var. oleracea
ATTAGTATAAATATGTGATAAATGATATTTTAATTTGTTTAAAGCACACACATAAGTAAACATCCATCCATCAAATTCTCTCTGCTTCATTTCTTCTAGTTCATCCTCTGTGGCGTATCTATATTCGAACCTCTTTTCTGCCATGAAAATCATGTACATATGATGACAATAATGTAATTAATTAAGATTTAAATTTCAACTTGTTAAAATAAAAATTTGTAAGCTAATTTATTTACCTCTCATATTGAAGAACATCTTCGCTGTTGGTGAGCAAATATGTTTGCAAATTACTGTGCTCCTGCTCAGTAAGTCGACGGTCCTTTGGTTTTCCGCTAAGTCGTCTAACGTCTGTGAAAATGTCTGGTACTCTGGAACCGTAACATGATATGTTGCCCGTTCGCCTCTATCATCAT
>NW_013632712.1:0-413 GCF_000695525.1 Brassica oleracea var. oleracea
AGAAATAAAATACGGCAAAAAAATTGATGTTTTGAAACCCCAAACACCATTTCCTCGGTATTTCCTCGGAATATTCCGACGGAATTCCGACGGATATTTTAGTATCCGTCGGAATTTCTTCGGAATATTTTCATTTAACCGGGCAAATATTTCGCGAAAATTGAAATTAGAATTCCGACGGATACTATCCGTCGGACCCTAGGTTTTATAACCCCGAGCCGCTTCTTCTTCCCCATTTCTCTCTTCTTCCTCTGCGTGGCTCCTCTCTCCTCTCCGGCGATCTCCACCTTCTGTCCGACGATATCTCCGGCGATCTCCCCCTTCTCTTACACAAATCATGTAAGGACGCTATCCCACTCTCATAGATTTTATTTGTTAGGTTTTTGTGTAGATTTGATAGATTTTTGTTAGGG
>NW_013632713.1:0-413 GCF_000695525.1 Brassica oleracea var. oleracea
GTGGAAAGGATACACCTGCAAGGTGGCTTAAGTTTAGCCGCAAGTTTTTCTACATGAGTAACAGAAGAAGACTACCGCCTGGCCATCGTTACAGATATAAAAAAGCTTGGTTTGACAACACTGTGGAGGAAGGGAATGCTAATAGGATACAAACAGGCGCTGAGATATATGAGACACTACAAGCTTTTACGAATGATTTTGGTAGACCTCTAGAGAAGGAAAAAAAAATGAAAAGACTAGAGTTGGAAGATGATGAGAGGTTACAAGAAGAAGAGTGTAATCAAATGAACTATGGCGGTGGAAGAAGAGATCAATATTCTTTGATCTACCTTCCTGGAAGGTAAACTATAGTAACTGACCTATATGATCTGATTACTGGAAGAAGAGATCAATATGTCTAACAGTTTCTTGTT
>NW_013632714.1:0-413 GCF_000695525.1 Brassica oleracea var. oleracea
CTGACCAAATTTCCCAACTATAGGGACATAAGAAGAAGAGGTGATCGTGCGATTCCGGCGCAGCATTGCAGAGTAAACAAGCAGGATCCGTAGTGAGCCCCCAATTGAGTAATCGGTCTCTAGTTGGACATCTGTTAAGAACAAAGAGCCAAGAGAGGAAGTTATGTTTAGGAATTCCACCTTTACACCAGATAATATCAAACCAAGGCACCAGAGGAGCGTGATGCTTCAGCTGTTTGTATATAGCACTGGTGCTGTAATCTTTCCAGACCACCCCGTCTACCTCCCATTCGTAAGTGTCTTCTTCTTCAGTAAGAAAGATTCCTGTGAGATAAGTCTGGAATATAACCAGATTGTCCGTTCTCAGTGATCTGATATTCCAGTTGCCATTTGCGTTGATGTCCTTTACCATC
>NW_013632715.1:0-413 GCF_000695525.1 Brassica oleracea var. oleracea
TTCATGGGGGTGGTTCTTCAGACAGTTGAAAGTGGTTATTGCTGATTTTCAAGATCTAGCTTTTGTCTCAGCTAGAAATGCGTCTATTTCTAAAGCTATTGGGACTATCTACCCTCGATCAGCACATGGAATTTGCATTCATCACTTATTGACCAATGTGGTCTCATTTTTCAAGACAAAAGGATTGACTGCGTTGGTGGAAAAGGCTTCACGGGCATATAGGTACACTGAATTTCAAGAACGTATCACCGAAATTTTTGATATGAGTCCTGAGCTTGGAAGATATCTACGGGAGGCTGATGTGCGCAAATGGGCTCGTTCTCTCTTCCCTGGCTCCAGGTATGACATTAGGACCACGAACCCTGTAGAGTCTATAAATTCAGTTCTTAGAATACCTAGAGAATATCCGGTTA
>NW_013632716.1:0-413 GCF_000695525.1 Brassica oleracea var. oleracea
AGCCGTGTCCAATATAACTCAAGGAGTGGCCGACATGTCTATTGACTGAGAGGGATTTCGACATTTTATATTAAAGTCCTTGTTTTGTGATTTGCTTTTAAACCTATTTGATGTTTCACGATTTTATATATACAATAAAATTGGTTTTGAATTCATTATCTTGCCTGATCTTACTTGAACATATGAATGATTCTATTTTTGTCTAAAGGGCATAAAACCAAGTATGAAATCATGAATGGGTATAGTAAGCATAGTAAAGAAACTATGGCTAAGGCATTGCCTTAAAATGCATTATACACACCCAAAAGAACATGTGACCCATTGAAGCTATAATGTATGGTTTCCAAGTAGAAACAATGGGTAAGCAAGGAAACAAGTTCCTTTAGAAAAACGCCTAAGACCTTGAAAGAAAG
>NW_013632717.1:0-413 GCF_000695525.1 Brassica oleracea var. oleracea
CAGGATAGACACTTCAAGAGACCGTTGGAGTATGGACATCACCAACTGATCATCTTGCTCCGACTTCTCTTCATCGCACTCGACAATCTCCTTGTCGCCTTCATAAGTAATGAGCTTTGGGGCTTCACTCTGTGTGATGTGTCCCCATAAACCCTTACTCCCCACTGCTGTCTTCACCAAACGAGACCACAAAAGGTAATTACCCCCCTTGAGAGTAACCGGAACCACTGCCTTGTTGCTTTCCATTTCAGAGTCACCCGGATGAAAGCTAAGCGGCTGGTGTGTTCTTGAGTGTTCTAGTACTCAAACCCAGATTATGATGAACCTGGCTCTGATACCATATAAGTTTTAGAGAATCTGAGTTATATATAAGGAAAGAAAGAGATTAGAGAGAGTCTAGAGGTGATTTAGGA
>NW_013632718.1:0-413 GCF_000695525.1 Brassica oleracea var. oleracea
GATAAGTTCATAACACAAATTTTTAGTACATAGACTGAACACTGGACAAATAACTTGAAGGTCTTCTGGAAGAAAAAACACTGGACGACTAACTGGATGACCTTCTGGACGACTTAATTGAAGGTCTTCTGGAAGACTAAACACTGGACGACTAACTGGACGACCTTCTGGACGACTTAATTGAAGGTCTTCTGGAAGACTAAACACTGGACGACTAACTGGACGACCTTCTGGACGACTTAATTGAAGGTCTTCTGGAAGACTAAACACTGGACGACTAACTTGAAGGTCTTCAGGAAGAAAAAACCCTGGACGACTAACATGACGACCTTCTGGATGACTTAACTGAAGGTCTTCTGGAAGACCAAACACTGGACGACTTACATTGTGGTTTCGTATGGCCAGTTTCCTTG
>NW_013632719.1:0-413 GCF_000695525.1 Brassica oleracea var. oleracea
ACACGCACTTTTAATGGCCGCGTGCCGGTCGGAGACTATCACCAGAGATTGCTCATCAGACACACAACTAGCCAATTTTGTGAAAAACCATTCCCAAGAAGGTTCATCTTCAGCATCTACGATCCCAAAAGCCAATGAAAATATCTGAAAATTCCCATCTTGTGCGGCTGCAACTAACATAACACCTCCATACTTCCCACTTAGGTGAGTCCCATCCACCACAATGACCCTTCTCTGATACTTAAAACCTTTGATAGAAGCTCCAAAAGAGAGAAATATATACTTAAATCTATTGATAGAATCAAGTTCTATAGCCGTGATAGAATCAGGATTTGCCAAGGAGATTTGCTTGAGGTATGATGGCACACGCGAATACCCATCTTCTGCTGATCCTCTCACCAATGTTTGTGCAT
>NW_013632720.1:0-413 GCF_000695525.1 Brassica oleracea var. oleracea
TAAGAACTCAAATCAACATGAAAATGAAAGGCGAAATCGAGTTGTGACAAAAAAAAACAAATTGAAAAAAATTCTCAATCCCTAAATCATCTTAAATCCTGTTCCAAACTCGTTGATCACAGACAATTGTGTTCTATTCCATGTTTAAACATCTGTTTCATGCATATTTGATCAAGGAATCAACACGGAAATAAGAAATTCACAAAACCCAAAAAATTGCTCAAGAACACGATTTCAGAATGTGGAGATTCGCGGAGTATACCTGTCTTAGGGTGAAAACGAGTGTAGGAATCAGGTAGAGCTCGAAAAATCAAGGGGAATAGAGCCCAAAATTGTTCAAATCGGATGATTATAGAGAGATAAAAAGGGGGGGGTCGAATTATAGGGGAAATCAGAGGGGATGAGAGTTCTGA
>NW_013632721.1:0-413 GCF_000695525.1 Brassica oleracea var. oleracea
TTTATATAAATCTTAAGAAAATAAACAATATGAATATTATTATTACTTATCAGGACATTTAATATTATATATATTATATTGTTTTAATTGGTAAGCATCTAGACGGATTATTTAATTATACTGTTTTAATTGGTAAACTTCTAGATGTATTAACTAATAATTTAGACGTCCGATTAATTATTTTAGACGTCATACTTTGAGTTACCGTACACTTATCGACTAACATTTTCTCGATCACTGGATGAATTCATCAATCAACAAATTTTATTTGGATTGATTTATAAAATTGAAATAACGGAACAATACATATCTTTATTAAATCGCCGAGTACTGCAAACATATGATTAATTTATATTGCCCTCACGATTTTTTTATCACACATATCCAAATATTAATTCACATAGCCTTTTGCC
>NW_013632722.1:0-413 GCF_000695525.1 Brassica oleracea var. oleracea
ACCTATGCAACTCAACAACTAACATTACAGATTTAATTCCAAATTTTTGGAATTTTTTTTTAAAGAAGTAACCCTAATTTCTTAAATCAAACTTAAAACTACGAATTAAGGCAAGAGCTATATGGAAAATCGTCACTAATCATCACCCTAACACACGATTAAAGCCAAAACGACTTAAAAACACTAAAATTTCACTTTTTTCTATTTCAATTTCGAACTATAAAAGTGGAGATAGAATTTCATACCTTTACAGATCGACCGAAAGAGTGGTAGATTCAGAATTAGCTCACAAAATCGTCTGGGTTAGGCTCAAGAATCGTCCAAATCGGAGTTAAATCAAGAGAGAAAGGGTTTATGAAGGTGGGCTTGATCCCATTCTCTCAAGAAAAATTGGGGAAGGAGATAAAAGTGAG
>NW_013632723.1:0-413 GCF_000695525.1 Brassica oleracea var. oleracea
TTATTTATTAAAACTATTTATTGTTTATTAGAACTATTTTTATATATATTTTAAACATTTTTAATATCTATAAAACTTTTTTGTGATTAAAAACTATTATTTGGGATTTTTTTTTTTTAAAAAAAATTAATTTATATATTTCTGTATTTATTAAATTTTTTTTTTTTTAATTTGGAGGTCTCATGATGATCAGACCCGGCCTCGACAGCGTCGTGGTCATGGTGGTACGGGGAGCCTGTAAGGCCCCGACCCGGTTTCCTTACCGCCAGTACGACCCCAGTTCACTTCCCTCGATCTAACGTGATCCTTACCCGATTTTTCCCTAATTTGGGATTTTTATTACAGTTTTCCTCTAAGAGGTTCAGATCAGATCCGAGTGTTCGCTAAGTCTATCCAGCATCCTAGCGAATCAC
>NW_013632724.1:0-413 GCF_000695525.1 Brassica oleracea var. oleracea
ACTTCCAAGAGCTTCTCTCTCTTTCTATAAGATCAGCCTCTGTGTCTGTATCTCTATACAGACAACCCCATAGCTATCTTATAGTTATTCTCCATGTTCCCGAAATCCTAGTCTCCAAGGCAACATGTATGGACATCTTCCATAATAGTAAGTGCAACTTTCCTTTTCTTGGAATGCACTTATTCCTCTTTATTTAAGTCATAAACTTGCTCCTCAAGTTTATTCCTCTTTCCTTATCTCCAAGATACTTTCTTGCTCTCCAAGTCTACACGACTCCAGCTCAGCACCTTGACTCCACATGGTCTTCACCACTCAACACGACGTCTGCTTCAGCAACTACGTCAGCGACTACTTCAGGGCGGAGTCGAGTGAGTATCAATACCATCTCATCTATGAGAGTCAGTCCACTCAGA
>NW_013632725.1:0-413 GCF_000695525.1 Brassica oleracea var. oleracea
GAGAGGACCCACAAGAACAAGGCGGACGTATTTGTAGATGGCAAGCCCGAGCAAATCTACAACGACCTGGTTTCTCGGGTTGAAGACCGCCAGACCCAGCTGACCCAGCAGTCTACCGACAGATTACCCGTCACCTTATCCACACTTGAAGTGGATAAGATTTACGTGGAGGTAAATTTTCTAAAATTTTATTTTTTTATTATTCATTTAATTTAACTTTAAATTTTTACTAACAATATTTATTTTTTGTTTTTAAGGTTGTCCCTAAAAAAAAGGAACGTACGTTGGGGATTGGTTCCATCAACGATGTTCCGAGAGCGACATCGTCTTATGGTCAGCGACGGGAAGATGAAGTCACAGAGCTATGTAACGAGTTGGCCGCGAAAAAATCTCGTATGGGTGGAGTCGAGGGC
>NW_013632726.1:0-413 GCF_000695525.1 Brassica oleracea var. oleracea
CTCCCTCCTCGCTGTCCAGCCTGTTCTCGTTGGGGACATCGTGAAACTGATTGTCAGGCTCAGAACCAGACAGAACTTTCTCCACCTGGGAATGAAGCGAATAGGGTAGTAAATGACTCTGTAATAATGGAAGGTTCCTCCCTGAATGAACAAACAGGGAGAGCTAGTAAGGAGATCGTAACAAATCTTATAGCAGAGCTAAAGTCTGTATCGGAGAAGGAGAACCTATCTGGTGGGCGGGTCTCAGTATCTCAAGATCTTACTATTGACTGTGAGGAGAAGGTGGACTGCACTGATCAGGAAAAATGGGCCTTAGTGACGGGTAACAGTGGTATGACTTCTCCAGCCAGAGAAGTGGAAAGTTGTCACTCGCCAAACGGTTTCCAGATCCTTCAAGATCTACAGGAGGAAGG
>NW_013632727.1:0-413 GCF_000695525.1 Brassica oleracea var. oleracea
TTGCTTGTGTATAGGCTTGGTGAAATCCGAGAGTTCACGAGTGTGTGGTTTTAGTTCGTGTTGCTTTAGAATTTGGGTCTGAGGTCTGAGGTATTGATAGAGTTATACATATTTAGGATTGCCTTCTTAATTTTTCTTGTTTTACCATCAAAAATGACTTATATCTTTCCTAATTCGTGTTGCTTTTGAATTTGGGTCTGAGGTATTGATAGAGTTGCATTGATAATGGATAGGATTGTGAAAGTATGCGTGTGTTTCTTTTTCTCAATTCAGGAAGGGTTTGTATTGTTTCAGGAAAGCCTTCCAGAAAAGTTTGAAATTTTTTTTCTCCTTGTTTACGCAGGATAGAAACAAATGGGAAATTCATTACCTCTCACACTAACTCTGCCTGAGCTCAAGTACCCTATTGGTTC
>NW_013632728.1:0-413 GCF_000695525.1 Brassica oleracea var. oleracea
CAAGAATAAAAATAAAAAATAATTGAGCATCACACTTATGCCGTGTTGTAGACTTGTAGTCACTCTTCATTCTACTTATTTTTCAACTAACCTTAATAAAATACTACTTTTAAAATTCTTTGCTCTGGCCTTATATATATATTAAATAACACGGCAGCTTAATCACTTCAAATCAAATCCACAAAACCTTTCACACGGTCTCATCTCTTTCTTTCTCTTTTTCCTTTTTTTTTTAACACTAAAAGGGTTAAATCCGGGTTTATTAAAGACACACACCTAACCCCCGGGTGGAGGTACAGCCTACGGATAGACCCTCTCCTAGGCATTCAAATGAACCCAAAGCATAGCTCATATCCGTGTGGCCAATGGGAATCGAACCCGGGACCGTATCGGGGCCGAAGCTCCCTCAAGTA
>NW_013632729.1:0-168 GCF_000695525.1 Brassica oleracea var. oleracea
TTTTCTTTTAGGGTTTCTGTTTCCTCGGAAAAGCCTCGGAATATTCCTAGGAAATTCTGAGGAAAAACTAGTGTTCCTCGGAATATTCCGAGGCTTTTCCGAGGAAGTAGGGTTTTTAAACCGAAAACAACGTTTTGCGGTTTGAATAACACTTATATAACCCTTATT
>NW_013632730.1:0-120 GCF_000695525.1 Brassica oleracea var. oleracea
TTAATTTAAAATGTAATTTTCATATTTTTCAAACAAATTCTTAAAAATATTTTTTAAATATTTTGCTATAATATTTTTTAAAAATATTGAGTTGCATTTCAAATAAAAAGGTAAAGATAT
>NW_013632730.1:248-413 GCF_000695525.1 Brassica oleracea var. oleracea
ATTTATGTTTTTACAATTATCTAATTAACTATGTATACTCATTTTTTTTATATTTTTTATATGATATCACACATTCGTAAAAAAATAGATAGTTTGAGATGCAAAAAAAAAAATTACATAATGAATATAATATGAATGAATTTTACAAATACATCATTTAATAAA
>NW_013632731.1:0-413 GCF_000695525.1 Brassica oleracea var. oleracea
TTGTAGTACACTCTCGTGTTTACCCAGTTGGACGCATCTCTCTTTAGCCGTGTGCTTCTCCTTAATGGTACCACAGTTTGCGTTTGCTCTGGTGCTTCTACTTCAGTTGTTTCAACTTCTCCTTGTTCTGGCACCTCATTACACTCTTCACTACTCGGTTCAGCTCCACTTTGATCAGGATGATGCGCAAAACCTTGACTCTCATCCAGCTCCTCAGTTCCATTCCCTCCCTCATGATCAAGGTGAGATGGTTCTTCAGCTTCCTGTACTTCAGGTGACTGATCTTCGTTTGATTCCTGGGACATTCCAATCCCAAGACCTTCTAGTACCTGTCTCAAGCTTGTAGCCCTATCTGAAGGTTGTGAGAGATCCTCCAGCTCTTTCCAATCTTTGTCTTCATAGTAGCTCTTCTC
>NW_013632732.1:0-413 GCF_000695525.1 Brassica oleracea var. oleracea
ACATGATATTTGACTTTAAACTTAACTGGAAAGAATTATATAAAATTTCAAATTAATGTATGTCAGCATTTAAGCTAATTTTGTAATAAAAAAAATCTTGCTGCAAAAGTTAAGGGATTGCAAACAATTTATTATGGAATTCGTGTTTGAATGTATTTTACAATCACTCAAGAACATGATTATTAACAATATATTATAAAAATATGGATTTTTGAAAGGAGCCAAAATAAAAGAAGTCCATATTAAAAATGATATTTGACTTTAACCTTAACCGGAAAGAATTATATAAATTTCCATATTTAATGTCTATCACCATTTATGTTAATTTCGTAATAAAAAAAATCTTTTTGCAAAAGTTAAAGGATCGAAAGAAATTTAATATGTCATTCCTTTTTGAATGTATTTTACAATCA
>NW_013632733.1:0-413 GCF_000695525.1 Brassica oleracea var. oleracea
TCTCAAAAATCTGCGGAAACATCGTTATTTTGACATCTCCATACGTCCCGTCAATTTAATAAATTCGTAAAAACCAGTCGCCCATTACTTACGCAAAAAATCCTTCGTATAATCAGATCATGTCATACGAAGTAACTTTCAAAAGTAAACGTAACAGGTTTTACGAAAAAGTACTTTCCTTATAGCAAAAACCAAGCTGTATGATCCGACATTGGACGACCAATATAAACTTTACTTCCTCGCACCACGATCTGAAAGGTCTCATTCTTTAGCTCCGCGACTCACTGGCATCCGCTCTCATTCCACTTGGTCATGTCGGAGCAGGAAATCACCCCCCAACTGACTCCGCACGGGCTCTGTATAGAGCTTCTTAGGCTTTATCCCCCTCGGAAACAAAGGAAACAACTTCCATA
>NW_013632734.1:0-413 GCF_000695525.1 Brassica oleracea var. oleracea
CTGTTCTTTCTATTTTCAGATCTCATCTCCCCTCTGTTCTTAATCATTTGTCTCTCTATCTTACTCTCCTAACCTCACTCACATCCACACGATTTCTCAACACAGACATCTCTCTCTGTTTCACTCTCCTAGTCTCGTCTTCATCTTGTTCGAGCACTGGTATGTTGCAGAAAGTTCGACGAATTCGACGGATCTAACCGCGCTCGCACCGGATTCGTGAGCCGTCTCGAAGTTCCCAAAGTATCCGACTGTAACAGTCGTAATCTCTCTCTCTCTCTCGTCCCTTTTTTCTCGATAAGCCCTTAATCGAAGGTCTTTATTGATTTGTTATTTTGCAGAGAGCAAGTATGAAAAGGTGACCTTGACGCATAACCACAAGTTCCTTATAAAGGTTAAGGAGCACCAAGAAGGCA
>NW_013632735.1:0-413 GCF_000695525.1 Brassica oleracea var. oleracea
ATGTTTAAATTAACTAATAATATATATACATCAAAATATATGTAGCACGGACAACATATATAATAGCATGACAATTAGATTTTATTTAGTTTAGTTCTTTTATTATCAAAACTCACATTTGAAAGCTTTAAAAATCTTAGTACCTTATGAACCAGCAACAATCGAAAATTAGAAAAGTGTGTGAAAATAAGATGTTGTCATGTAATTAACTGCTAAATTCAAGATATTAATACCTTTTATGAATTCTTTTAATGATGTTATATAGATTTTCTCACAGATTAATGGAGCGAGCACAATATATTTTTCTATCACTCAATATGTGACTATATTGTCTACCAAATTATTCTAATAGTGTAAATAAAACCTAGAAATTCAAAAAATGATATATATAAATTATTGAATCAAATGCTAAG
>NW_013632736.1:0-413 GCF_000695525.1 Brassica oleracea var. oleracea
GATTTTTGTATAGAAAATCGATTTTTGTATTTTACAAAACGATTTTTATATATAAATTTGATTTTTTGGATTTTACAAAATCTTTTTTATATATAAATTTGATTTTTTGGATTTTACAAAACATTTTTTAATATCTATACAACTTTTTTTGTGATTAAAAACTATTATTTGTGATTTAAAAATATTTTTAATATATATATATATATTATTAAAACTATTTTTTGTAATTATTAAACTATTTTTTATTTATTATTATTAAAACTATTTTTTTTATTAGAACTATTTTTATATATTTATTAAATATTTTTAATATCTATAAATATATTTTTTTGATTAAATTATTTGACACTTTTAAAAAAAAAAAAATTATATATTTTTGTATTTATTAAATATTTTTTTTTAATTTACAGGTC
>NW_013632737.1:0-413 GCF_000695525.1 Brassica oleracea var. oleracea
AGTCATTTTTTCAAGTTCAACACATAATATATACTGAGTACGAAAAACATAAAAAACCTTAAGATTTGATCATTATATATTATTTATTTCAGTCAAGTGCTTTATTGGGTTTAAAATATAAATATATATATATATATATATATATAGTATTTATTTTAGCTTATATTTTACTCTTAATTGGGTACTTATGCCGTGGTTATGGAAGTTAATATCATATAATAACTTATGAGGTGCATCTAATATTCAGAAATAGTGTGTAATTATTGATTCAGATGTATAGATTAGGACACTCACACCTAAAAAGAATATGAACTCTGCGTCGTATGCATTAACAATATTGTAAGCAAAGAAAATTCAACGAATTGTCATGCAACCATATCTTTCACCACCAGTGCATCGTTGATTGGTTTATA
>NW_013632738.1:0-413 GCF_000695525.1 Brassica oleracea var. oleracea
CTGGACATCGGATGTGTATCGACTATAGGAAATTAAATGCCGCTACTGGGAAAGATCACTTTCCCCTGCCCTTTATTGATCAAATGCTGGAAAGTTTAGCCAATCACCAGTATTACTGTTTTCTTGATGGATATTCCGGATTTTTTCAAATATCCATACATCCGAATGATCAAGAAAAGACAACCTTTACATGCCCCTATGGAACATTTGCGTATCGCAGAATGCCATTTGGCCTTTGTAATGCCCCCACCACTTTCCAACGTTGCATGATGTCAATCTTTACAGACATGATCGAGGACTTTATGGAAGTTTTTATGCAAGGTATTGGAAAGATTCGAAGAAAAGAACCGTGTCCTAAATTGGGAGAAATGCCATTTTATGGTTAACGATGGCATCGTATTAGGACATAAGGT
>NW_013632739.1:0-199 GCF_000695525.1 Brassica oleracea var. oleracea
CGACAATGCGTCCACGAGGTGTAATTTTGATAGCAGCTAACCAGTTTCTCCCGGAAGTTAGAAGCCGAGGATAAGGAAGGAAGCTAACTTGCTTGGCTTGTGAAGCTAAAATGAAAGGCTCAGATTTGTTGTATCTTCTCCCAAAATTGACATCCAAAACACCAAATTTGTTATACTGAATCCCTCGGGTCACAACAGG
>NW_013632739.1:278-413 GCF_000695525.1 Brassica oleracea var. oleracea
CAAGATCCCGTAAAAGTCCGTTTCACCTTTCGCACATATTCCGTAGTTACTTGTTGCCCGATGTTTCCCATACTCGTATGTGTGAAATGTAAATCCTCGTGCGAAATACATAGGTGATGTGGTGACCTTTGCAAC
>NW_013632740.1:0-413 GCF_000695525.1 Brassica oleracea var. oleracea
CACGACTCGGTCACTACGTAGCGACCGTGCTTTCTTAAAAATCGATATGACACGAATTCATGCATTCTCGTATACTCTTTAATGCTATCTCCCAAAGACCATAGCCAACCCATTTCATGTTTCTCGTCATTTGAAGTCATCAATCGAACTTTATGACAAAAACCGCGGAAAGTTCATTTTTATCGAAAGAAGCCGTAATAAACGTTTCGAGTCAAACAACGGCCCAAAGAGACCTAAGACGTGACTNNCCCACATACAATTTCTTAACCAAAAGCTCATAAACCGTAGGACAATTTATGCTCGGTTCGCAAGGAAAGATAAATGTCAAGTTTCCGCGAATAAATACGAAGATAATTAGAAAGATCAGGAAAAACAGAATATCTCCATTTTTAAGTTATGACGGCTTAAGGGCA
>NW_013632741.1:0-176 GCF_000695525.1 Brassica oleracea var. oleracea
TCCGAAAGAAACAGAACGGCGATCCAGGTAAGGGATCGGTCGATCCGTCATACGCGGATCGGTCGATCAATGCCACAGATCGGTCGATCCAACGTGTACGGATCGGTCGATCTCAGGTAAGTCTTGCCCGGTTTGATTTCACTCAATTTAAACCGGAAAACACCCACAAAAATATC
>NW_013632741.1:201-413 GCF_000695525.1 Brassica oleracea var. oleracea
ATCCCACTCGCGAAAATCAGATCAAAACACTCATAATTTCATCTTCCTCTCCTCTCAAACTCTCTCAAACCTCTCAAGAACAACCAAATCGATTTTCATCATATCTCAACCGATTTTTGTAATTCTTAGTGCTAAACTCATTAGTTTTTCAAGCTCTATCCATTGCTACCATCAGTTTTCATCAAGACACAGGTATGACTCTCTAAATTGGG
>NW_013632742.1:0-413 GCF_000695525.1 Brassica oleracea var. oleracea
CAGCAAGTTTCCAAACGGTGAGATATGTTGTATTAGATTTAGTGAATTGATTGCATATATTGTATGCACGTAAAAGCTTAGCCGACTAACTGGTTCAAATTAATTACTCATTCCTTGGATTTGACATATCATCTTTTCTTTTAGCACTTAGACCAAAAAAAGACATCTTTTATCTTTTACATGTTCTTAACTTCTGTTGAAAAAACTGTATGCATTGGTTATACTCTCGTGACTGTAGTTTTGTCTGATTAGGTTTGTTTCTTTCCGATGACAAGACAATCAGATGTCTATTGAAATATATAATATGCAGTCTTCTTAGGTTTTTTTTTTCTGGTTAGGCTTGTTCCAGAATCCCCAATTAGGACGGTGCTGATCATTCTTGCATGTAGGTTCAAGGGCAAGAGAGTTGTCTT
>NW_013632743.1:0-413 GCF_000695525.1 Brassica oleracea var. oleracea
AAAATTCTGAACAAACTCTTTCTCTTGTTTCGTTTCTGATAAAAAAAGAAAATCAGGTTTATGCTTATGTCTTATTTCCCGTAAATAACTTATTGTCCATTTGCTACCCATTCCTCTACAGTTCCAACTTAGTACTCTCATTAAAAAACGAATTTTATATGCTTCGAAAAGCCAAATTGATGGGAATAATGAGGCCCAAAATTCTCAACCCAAACCTTATCCTTATGTAGAACCTTGTCATACAATAATTCCATACCAATTTTCCAAACTGTGTCATGAACAAATTCATGTATTTGCCATACTAAAAGATAATTTTCAGCTTTTATAAATCCCATATATCCATTATTAGAACCGTTGTAACCCCAACGCCCAATCCTATTATAGCTCGAATACATATATTCCAGTACACAACC
>NW_013632744.1:0-296 GCF_000695525.1 Brassica oleracea var. oleracea
ATAGATTTTGAGAAAAATTCAAAAAATATATCAATATTGCTTTAATTCATATTTTCCGCCAGTACTAATATATGATGATGATCAAAGAGGTTTGGAACCTTTTTTATCTCCATTTTTCTAGAGAATAACGATTTTAAAATGGTTAGTCCACTAATATAGGGAGTATAAGATGTTTTACAAAATTAATTGATAAAAAAATTATAACGATTCTCATATACCACAAAAGAGAGTTTAAAATACATTAATACAAATTTAGAATATGGTTAGAAATTTTAAAACAACAGTAAGAAGTATAA
>NW_013632745.1:0-413 GCF_000695525.1 Brassica oleracea var. oleracea
TTATTTAGTTTTTATTGATATACTATTTATGTTGGTTTTTAATTATTCCAGGTCATAAAAAAAACTCAAAAAGAGATCCGAGTACACGATTGCCGTAAGTATCGACCGACGAGAAGATGTCGACATCGATCGACATTGTCTAACCTGCCGCGACCGATATCTACATCCCTACATCGGTTGACATCCATTCCGGTCTGGTATATCGTTCTAACTTGTTACATTGAGTCCTTATGATTTAGGTTTCACCATAACTCCGACTGAATTTACACTGGGGACAGTGTAGTTTAAGTCTGGGGGGAGGTTTACTGATAGTAATTTATTTATGAGTTTTATTAATATGTTTTTCAAAAAGTTTTATTGAATCAGGAAGGGGATAATGAACTTATAGATTTTGCTTGTTATCTAACCACTCT
>NW_013632746.1:0-413 GCF_000695525.1 Brassica oleracea var. oleracea
TTCATAACAGTTAGGAGTATATCACCATTTATATGCTTAAATAAACAACATCAATTTGGATGAATTGTCTTCTATTTCCATGTACCAAAAAACCTAGAAGATTTTTTATAAATAAAAAACGCAAAAAAGTGAAAGAACCAAGGAATATACGATATATTGTCAAGCTTATTTAAAAAATACATAACACAAAAAAAAAATTAATGCAAAACTGAATTTACTGGTTTAACATACATATATTGAACCATAACATACGAATATACTTTACGTTAGGGGAGTTCCCACTAGCATCAAGATATTAAAAAGGATCCCTACTTTTACTTTAAATATTCATCATACCATAAATTCACATAATGAATCGACAGAATAATTATCTTATACTATTATTTATTTATTTAACTAAACCAATCATCTTA
>NW_013632747.1:0-161 GCF_000695525.1 Brassica oleracea var. oleracea
GATATAAGGTTAGGGTTTATCGGATTTTAACTTGTAAAAACCGATTTAGGGTCTTAATCATGTAGGAACATGATTTAGGGTTTGGGGTATCAAACTTTTAGAGCTTCGATTTACTCAATTAGGATTTTTGATCTATTACCCTATGGTTTTGATTCATAAAG
>NW_013632747.1:187-413 GCF_000695525.1 Brassica oleracea var. oleracea
CAATCCATGTTCGATTATGGGTTCTTAGGTTTTGAATTACCTTTTAACCTTAGATGATTGTTGAATCGGACCACCAAAGGAGTTGAGCCGCAAGCTGGACACGAACGGGACGCGAGCTGGAATGGATCGAGTCGCTTCTATCGGGTCGCGGGCGTCTTTTGTCGTTTGATCGGGAACGACTTGATCGTCGGACGCGAGCTGTCTGATGCTGTTGCGAACGAGGAAG
>NW_013632748.1:0-101 GCF_000695525.1 Brassica oleracea var. oleracea
ATAAAAACTTACCAAAACGCTCAGATCTATTATGAAAGAGAGACTTCTTCAGAAGACTTCCAAGAAGTCCAGACGACTTCCAGGAAGTCCAGACGACTGAA
>NW_013632748.1:283-413 GCF_000695525.1 Brassica oleracea var. oleracea
TATAGAACACACAAAAATACATATCTAAAATTAATAGATCTACCTTTAAATGAGTGGAAGATGAGTATCATCTGATTAAAAATCTGCAAAAAAAGATATATTAGTAAGAAAGACATGAGACAAAACTGAA
>NW_013632749.1:0-102 GCF_000695525.1 Brassica oleracea var. oleracea
TTACTTCGTTTTTATTATTTTACAGAATTTAAAAATATAATTAAAAAGTAATTAAATTATTTAATTTATTAATAAAATTAAAATTTAAAATAAAAATAAATC
>NW_013632749.1:304-413 GCF_000695525.1 Brassica oleracea var. oleracea
TAACGTCCAAGAAGCCCTCGACTCCACCCAAACGAGATTTTGTCGCGGCCAACTCGTTACGGAGCTGAGCGGACTCTCTACGCAGCTCAGTGACTTCATCATCCCGTCG
>NW_013632750.1:0-103 GCF_000695525.1 Brassica oleracea var. oleracea
CTACTAATAATAGAATGCAAGAACAGAACAATAAAACAATAAAAAAAGTGACTTTCTTTAGTTATGATAAAAGAGAACTCATGGGTATAGGAATTAGACCTTG
>NW_013632750.1:206-413 GCF_000695525.1 Brassica oleracea var. oleracea
ATATTTCAAACATCAAATGTCTTTGGTTGAATAATATGAAAGCAATCATTACTAACAAGTCTATTGGCTATCTTAACACCTTTAACAACAAATATCTTTGGTAAAGTATATTAAAAGCTTAGGAGAGTTGTCTCAGGCATTTCATCAAACACCTTATGGGTGGGAAATGCCTAAAGATCAACTTTTGAGAGGCCAACCCAGAAGATG
>NW_013632751.1:0-413 GCF_000695525.1 Brassica oleracea var. oleracea
TTTCAGATCCTAAATACCCGAACCCGACCCGGATCCGATATGGACCCAAAAAATTAAAGGTATTTTAATTATAGACCCGAACCGATCCGGACCCGAGAAGAACCGAACCGACCCGGATCCGAGAATTTCTAAGTACCTATTAGATCTAAATATTTAAGATCCGAAAGATCCGGATCCAAAAGGAACCGGTCCGCAACCCGAAGATCCGAACGCTTAGTCAATTTCACACGTGTTCCCAACTAAAAGACATGGCATGACCGAGGGTAGATGAAACCAATACTCAAACGTAGGGGTGTCAATTCGGGCTGGCCCGGCCCGGCCCGGCCCAAACCCGCTAAGCCCGTAAATATTTGAGCCCGGCCCGACCCCGGCCCGAAAATTATTTGGGCCTAGAATTCAAAGCCCGGCCCGGC
>NW_013632752.1:0-413 GCF_000695525.1 Brassica oleracea var. oleracea
GTATGAAGCTAGAAGAATATACTACTGCTAAAGAAGTCCAAGAAAAAGGTGCTTCTGCCGCACCAAATTATACCAATTAAGTTTAAGAAGATAATGGATGAATGCAGTCTTCACACTGCAGGCATTACATCAAACCCCCATAGCCCATAGGTATAGCTTAAGAAAAAAAAATTCTTATGAAAGATGCTCAATATTCTTTTTTGTTCAAAGGAAGAGAAAGATTGGTTTAACATATGCCGCCAACAGATTTCTTGATCTTTCTCTTCATCTCAGTATTTCCACCAAACATATTATAACACAAATTATTAAATGCATAAATTATGTAAAAAGTTCATTAAATAAAATGTTATCGACCAAAAAAAATCCTGTGTTTTGAAAAAACAAAAACTCAAACAAATACAGAATTACTTCTT
>NW_013632753.1:0-413 GCF_000695525.1 Brassica oleracea var. oleracea
AATCTGTTATTTTGAATTTTTCTCATTTATGTTGCATCCTTAAAATTTAAAAAAAAAATTGAGAACCTCATATTTGTTTCATACCCATTTCGTGCATGCCATATAGTAGTTATATTGTGCATTTAAATAAAAAAACCCATTTAGTCTTATTTGCATTAGTTTTATAGAATTGTTTCCCTTTTCGGTTTTTTTGCATTCCAAACCAAGAAACTTAAAAAAAAAATTTGCATTTGTCATTTTTTATTGCATATTTCATATCAGTCTGCCTTAGTTCATGCATATCATCTTTCATTCAAAATTTTTTTTATAAGAATCATATTTCAATTATTTTCGAATTTTTCATACCATATTTGCATATTTTGTTTCTGTGATATTCCGTGTTTTTAACGGTTTTAAACTCGTTTTGGAGCAAT
>NW_013632754.1:0-182 GCF_000695525.1 Brassica oleracea var. oleracea
TTAATCAAACCAGGATGAACCGCGATGTAATAAGCTGTATTTGGACAAATAAAGTAGTGGAGAATCACTTGGACGTTCAATATATCTCATTGGAGTTAAGATGAAGATGCTATTCCACTTTCAAATCAGGTGATTTCAGTTTTCCTTTTTGGGAATATGACAACTTCTTCATCATTCTAATC
>NW_013632754.1:241-413 GCF_000695525.1 Brassica oleracea var. oleracea
AGTTGAATAAATCTCATAGGAGTTAGGATGAAGAAGCTATCTCACTTTCAAATCAGGTGATTCCAGTTTTTCTGTTTGGGAATATGACAATTTCTACATCATATTAATTAAACCAGGATGAACCACGATATAAGAAGCTGTATTTGGACACATAAAGTTGTGGAGAATCACT
>NW_013632755.1:0-413 GCF_000695525.1 Brassica oleracea var. oleracea
ATTTTGTGTTTGACTTTAAGTTATAGGTCAATTCTGCAAAAAGTCCAAATAACTAATAGACATGACAAAACAGCATTCTATTCTATGAAAGTTAACCAAGCAATGGTAGTCTAGTGATAAAAGACTTAGGGCCTGTTTGTTTCTCCATCTGGATGGGCCATCTGGATGAAGATGAGAGTTTTGTTTGTTTAGGCACTAAAAGTGCAACTCATTCAGATGGATCATCCGAATGACTTTTGAAAATTTAGGCTTAAAGTTCATTCAGCTGAACCAATTTGGATCATTTGAATGGAGATGGTTCATTCAAAATTGTATAATGTCTATTATACCCCTAATGTAATTCACAAATTACAGACCTAAACATATTATCATTTTTGACACAAACGAAAACTGATAAAACTACAAAAACACTT
>NW_013632756.1:0-413 GCF_000695525.1 Brassica oleracea var. oleracea
CATTATAAAAATGATATTATATGTCTTTGATAGCATTGTTGAAACCATTTAAAAAATATATTTGGCGCTTAAATCTAATTTTTCGCTAAGTGTTGGCGGTATCTGTGACTTTATATTTCCGCTCGCTTAATTTTTAAAATAATATTAATTAAGTGCTATTTTAGGTTTCACTCTACCATAGCGTTTATCTAATGCTATAATATAATACAGAAATATTTAAATCATATATGACAGCAGTTCAGTAAAACGTGTTATAACAATGTGCTATCAATGTAGACTTTTTTTGTAGTGACTCACTGCACATCAAACGTGTATAAAAAAATTAATTTATTTTAGAGACAAATAAACAAAGCCAAGATAGGACATATCAGATTTCACAAAACACATAAACTCGTTTTTTATAAAATAACATA
>NW_013632757.1:0-413 GCF_000695525.1 Brassica oleracea var. oleracea
GGTCGAGCTTTGTGGTTTAAAAGATATACCACGGCCACTGCCTTGACTATGGCTCAAATTGGGTTGATATCCACGGCCTCTGCCATAGTGATTCCCACGGCCAAATGTGTTATAGTGGCCATGGCCAAGTCCTTTCCACCCTCCACGGCCATGACCGTGTGGTCTATCATTCTGGACGTGGTTACCTTTTTTTCTTTTCTTCTGCGGCCTTATTGGTATCAGGTAATGAGGTTAATCCAGGAGGTCTCAATTCACTGTTTCTCATCAGTAATCCATTATTTTGCCCAGCTAGCAATAGACTCATCCACGGACTTATAATCCTGGATTCTGAGATTCCTCCAATCAAATAGGGCATTTTGTAATAATACCGTTCTTTGGTGATCATATCTCGATTTTTTAACTCTGTCCAATGG
>NW_013632758.1:0-413 GCF_000695525.1 Brassica oleracea var. oleracea
GACTCCATACCTTCATGCATGTCTCTCCTATTTATAGAAATGTGACTCTGATATAAATTGGGTCAGGTCCCACGTTTCACTTCTACTCTCATGGATCATGGCGTCTCCGTCTCTATCGGATTTTTCCAGATTTTATTCTTTTTTATTTTCATTTTTCTTCTCTACAATAAACTACAATTATACAATCGTTATAAGCGTGACACCAAATTTTGAGACTTTGCTATATGTTTATTTCATTCATATGGGACTTTCTTCTTCTTTCTTTCTTTCTTTCTTCAATAATTGTGAAAGCATATGCTATACGTATATACAATTGTTTTGTAGTGGCCCTACAGCAAATAGTTAAGAAAAAATCTGAGTGGAATTTGAACTTTCGATGACGATCGAACTCAGTTTACCCGCCAGACACTTTT
>NW_013632759.1:0-412 GCF_000695525.1 Brassica oleracea var. oleracea
TAAGCATTAGCAACTGATTTTTGAATGCCTTCCCAGAAAGATCAGTCTCCAGAAAGATCAGTCCTTACTTAATGTCCTTTCTGCCATCTTCTTTTGTTGTGCCTGGCCAGTAATCACCATCAAATATGTGAGCCTAGCTGCTGTAACCATAGCTCTACAATCATCAGTTTGCACAAAAAGTGGTCATTAGATTTGGAGTTTCTGTAACAAAGCTCTCTTTTGAAGCCTTTTCAACATTTCCAAGTGCTCACAAAGAATGACATGTACAATTGGATTAGGTTAGTGATTTTTCTTACAGAAACTTATGAAGTTTATCCTTAAAAGTAAAGGAACTGACCACTCTTGTAGTTTATCAGATATTGGCTACGCTATTCTAGATAACCGATCTAAACACATGATCAAATCATACCCT
>NW_013632760.1:0-412 GCF_000695525.1 Brassica oleracea var. oleracea
AATTTACTATTTTATTTACTTTGTATTTCAATATTTAAAAGAAAAAAAATATTATAGATGGAAAAAGTCTTTTTACGTGTAATCAAACAAGTAATAAAAGGAGAATATGAGCCTCAGTTAGGCCATCCACCTCAGCTTGGAAAATCGTTCAATAGGGAGGTTGCTTTTTGCCACGTCGGCATCTGTGGGTCCCCACTCAATAAAATCTGATTTTAATAATGAGCTCTGTGATTTATGAAATGGATTTCCTAAACTGTCTACGCCAGTCGCCAACTCTATGTTTTGTAAAAATATTGAGCCTAAATCTTTTCAAACCTTACTCTATCATATTTTCATTTTAATATAAAATAAAATGATAACCCAAGAACTCAAAAGAAAACAGCCCACAGAAAAGTTTGTCGACATAGAAAAA
>NW_013632761.1:0-412 GCF_000695525.1 Brassica oleracea var. oleracea
CTTTTCCTGGTCACCACTTTTAAGAGGTATAATATCGCCAACAACTACATCATAAATCGGAACTTCGACCAGTCTTCCATTTCTAGTAACCTGTATCCAGTGATATTCAGCAAAGTTAAGTGACGAGTAACATATCCTGTGGTCATGGAAATCTTTATGGTATGAGCACAAACCTCGATACATATATTTCTCTTCTCATCATTCAACTTTTCAAACTGAAGAGACTGGTTGTAATTACTGATAGCTGCAGAAAAGGGGCAGAAGTCACAAAAGTAAACAACAGACCAATTCTATTCGCTACAGTCTACACAATCACATAAAACCGAGCTAGATGTGACTGATTTTTAAAGTAATTTCTACAGATAAAAGGAAAAGTTGCCAATGTGTAAAAAAGCATCAAAGATAGCAGGAT
>NW_013632762.1:0-412 GCF_000695525.1 Brassica oleracea var. oleracea
CATCATCTATATCGAAATGGAAGAAGTATTTGGGTTCCATGTTATAACTGGCCTGTTCCAGAACAAACTAATTTTAAGATGTACTTCAGGTTGAGAAAGTGTTGAGTTATTTCGAGTTATGTTTGATATAAAATGTGTGCTTGAACATTTCAATTGGGGTTTTGGGTTCCGTCTTGGTAACTTTGGGGAAAATGTATTTGTACAAATTGTTACAATTTTAGTTTTGTTTGAATTTAAAATAGTTTACCGTACATGTTTTTGTTTGATTATTACACAACTGATCAAATAAACTTTGACTTTAGACCGAATTAAAGATGTTACACATGCTGCCACAAACCGAGAAGGCAAACCTAATGTAATCCTCAAACACTTTCAAAACTGTGAACACCACTAATAGATTTATTTATCAGCC
>NW_013632763.1:0-412 GCF_000695525.1 Brassica oleracea var. oleracea
AAAAAAAAATTCTTAACTAGAATATAGTGATTATTATTTAAAAATTAAAAATACATAAACATGTTTTAGTTTATTAAATTATTAATAAATTAAATTATACTAAATTATAAACCATAAAATATCTTTAAATTAAAAAAAAAAATTAAAATACATAAAATTTTCAAACTATTTATAAAAAATTCTTATATAAATGTTTTTTAAAAAGTAAAACATGAACGACAATTTTTCATTTTAAAAATTTCTTTAATATATTGTATAAATAAAATTTATGTTTATTAATTTTAGTTATTATTTAGTATATCTAATAACTATTAAAATCATTCAATAATTTTATTTATAAAAATAAATATTAATTGTTTACAACAAATTAACTTGTATATGTAACACAAATAAATGATTTCACATTATTGTT
>NW_013632764.1:0-412 GCF_000695525.1 Brassica oleracea var. oleracea
AAACTGGTGATGTTTTGTGAGTTGGAGGCCCAAGAATGCTTTGGAAATGAGATACTGCGATGTTGCCGATGTCCTCTGGAGAAGTGGCTTCAAAACCATTCATACCGATGAGGATGGTGATCGTATTGTAAGCTTTCCTAGCCTTTGCTACTTTCTGAAAGTAGCTGGTATTAAGATCTCCGCACTTTAGCCAGTTGATTCTAGATAGTTGTTTGAAATATTCTTCTTCCACTCTTCTGAGCATGTTCAATTTGTCTCGCAGCTCTTTTTCTGCAGCAAAGTTGGGACATGTTGGTTGTTGAAGAGATAAAACCTGCGCATGGGTAAACAAACTGTTAGTTTCAATCACTCTTTTTTGAATCTCTGAGAAGTTTTCTTTATTTAATCTCTTTAACTCTCTCTTTAACTCTTT
>NW_013632765.1:0-412 GCF_000695525.1 Brassica oleracea var. oleracea
GAGAGTGAGACACGCCATGAGGAGTCTGGATAAGCAAGGAGGAGTTTAGATAAGGTATGGTCAAGGCTAGAGAGCTTTAGACAGGCTGGCACCAGCTGGAAAGCTAAAGCAAGATACCCAAGCATGTGAGGAACCTTATTGGCTAGTTTGAATCAAGCATCTTTGACTACACATGCTTCTTATCCTAGCTAGACTGAACCTGGACGAAATTATGTATCCCTAATCTATATATGTTGTAAACTCTCTCATTAATCAATCTAATGGAGTTTTGAGTCTCTCTCTCTTCAGTCTCTCTCTTGTTCTTAATCTCCAATCTCTTTAATTCTCACATTAGACTTAATCACTCTTTAAATCACAAAATCTAATACTTACAAAGTGATTCATCCTGGTTTGATTGGAACGACGAAGAAGC
>NW_013632766.1:0-412 GCF_000695525.1 Brassica oleracea var. oleracea
TTAAAGACTTGTAGTTGAACAACTAGTAACCTAAAGAAAACCTTATTCAAGTTTTAATAGAATGGGTTTTGGTACATATACATTAGTTTTGGGGGTTGTTTTATTTCGGTTCGGAATTTGCCCACCCCTGCGAGAGTTCCAAAAAAAAGTAAAAATAAACTATATTAAAAAAAACATACTTACAAGTTTTATTATGTCGTCAAGGTTTAAAAGGGGTTCACGCCAGTGAGGCTCGTTCTTAGGGTTGGCCTCACACTTCATTGAACCTAAGTTGTCGAGTCTTTGCCTTTCTGTCCGTTTTGTCTATCTTCTCTCGTTATATCCCATATCTAATTTATTTATAACATTCTCCTTCATATTTCAAGTGTCTTATATGTAAATAAAAAGAACATTGTAATGATCACTTAGAACC
>NW_013632767.1:0-412 GCF_000695525.1 Brassica oleracea var. oleracea
CCGTGAAACAATCATGAAAAAATGAAAACTAGCTTTTGACAGCAGAAAGCTACTTAGAAAGCTTTTTTTTTTAACACAAACTTGTATTAATTCAATCCAGAAAGTTAGGTGCCAGCCATAAAAGCTTCTTCCTCAACCAGACATTGTTTGGCTAAAATATCAGCCTCTTTGTTCCTCTCTCTCGATATCCAAGAGAAAGACAATTCATCAAAACAACATGATATCTCTAAAACATCAGAAACAATCCCATATAACTCTGGGTAAGATTCGTCTAAGTTGATCGCTTTCACAAGCTGAGCTGAGTCCTATAAACAGAGGACGCGCTTGATTCCTTTTTCCTTACAGCAGTAGCGTGTGATTATTTGGTTTTTTGATCAAAATGAGCGTGATTATTATGATTTTAACTTATGAA
>NW_013632768.1:0-412 GCF_000695525.1 Brassica oleracea var. oleracea
TAATTTGTGGTGATGGTCTATAACCTTTTCTAAGGTTTAATGAATAAACATTTAACCTATCTTAGGCTGGTTAGTATAAAACACAACGAATTTAAAATTCCTCTATGGACTGATTTAAATTGTTCTTATAGAACTCTTCACTTGCTTACATGTAGTAATTTAAGTCAGTCCATGAACAACTTTAGGAAAATGCTGTTCAAGAGAACTTCTTTTCTCATCTTTTGATTCTGAGCTCAATACCGTTTGGTAAATCTTTTGGTACCAATAATATTATCATCATCCACCAGTGAGTCATATATAGCATACTACATCTTTTGAATTTCTTCCAGGCATCATATGTAGTGAAATATGTAGTAGTATCCAAAACATTGGATTATATAGACCTTTCCCGGTCTGTCTCACGATTTATCCT
>NW_013632769.1:0-194 GCF_000695525.1 Brassica oleracea var. oleracea
GAGCTGGAAGACCCACTACAACCAAGCACATCCGGTAACTTAAGTGCCGCAGAAGATTTAGATGCAGTTGGCCTTGTAGTCGATTTAACCGACTTTAGAGAGGAAGCCGTCGTTCACGTAGAGGATGAACCAGTGATTGGAGAGTTTCACGAAGATCCAGATTCAGATTCATCTGGTGATGATGACTCGGAAAC
>NW_013632769.1:270-412 GCF_000695525.1 Brassica oleracea var. oleracea
TCCCTCGGAATAGTTCGAGATTTTTGACGATTTAAGGTTTTTCTTTTAGAGTTTCTGTTTCCTCGGAAAAGCCTCGAAATATTCCGAGGAAATTTCGAGGAAATCCAAGTGTTCCTCGGAATTTCCTCGGAATAGTCCGAGG
>NW_013632770.1:0-412 GCF_000695525.1 Brassica oleracea var. oleracea
CAAGTACAATAAGATTTAGATAAGATTTGGATTAGATTTCGAAATTTTCCTCGTTCAAAGAGAATGGACTGTATTCTACTGCAGTGAAACGTTCTCCACTCACTATCTGACGCATTCCGCGCTCCAGCAAAAAGGAATCCAACTAAAAAATTGCATTGGTAACATACGAAGCTTGTGTAATGAAAAACTTATATTGTTAAACTTCATCTTCTTCCTCTGTTTTTTTCTTACATTTTCCTAATGAATTAAACAAAATCAAAGAAGATCATGAATTCTGAACAATTCATGAGTTCATAACTTCCTCTAATTTCTTCTTCAAGAGTTCCCAAGTTGCAAACAACCGAAGAAGATCATGAGTTTCTCTGCTTCTTTTTCCATTTTCTTCCTCTACATAATCACTTGAGCGCATCCA
>NW_013632771.1:0-412 GCF_000695525.1 Brassica oleracea var. oleracea
AGATACTATTGGGATGAGCCTTACCTCTACATCCTTTGTAGAGATCATCTCTACAGAAGAGTAGTAGCTGAAGAAGAAGTTGAAGGGATTCTCACACACTGTCATGGATCATCTTATGGAGGTCATTTCGCTACTTCCAAGACTGTCTCAAAGGTGTTACAAGCTGGGTTTTGGTGGCCTCATATGTTCAAGGACACTCAAGACTTTGTCTCTAGGTGTGATTCATGCCAAAGAAGAGGGAACATCACCAAAAGGAATGAGATGCCTCAAAACCCAATTCTAGAAGTGGAAGTGTTTGATGTGTGGGGTATTGATTTCATGGGACCATTCCCATCATCTTTTGGCAAAAAATACATCCTTGTAGATGTTGACTATGTCTCCAAATGGGTAGAAGCTGTAGCAAGTCCTACCA
>NW_013632772.1:0-412 GCF_000695525.1 Brassica oleracea var. oleracea
TAACTACCCAAATACCCTTAATGAATTAACAAAACTACAACCCAACCTAAGCTAAACCCACCCAAACCATACCCAGTCGGATCTAACCCGAATCTCTCCTTAACCCTAACATGTGTTCCATCGTCATTAAGCTGTTAAAAAAAAACCTCTCTCTCTGCCGAAATCAAAACCGACGAACAAAGAGACTGAAATCCCTCTCCTCTCTTCCTTCTTCAACCTCCGCAGAAGCATTCAAAATCGACATCTTTCTTCTTTTCTTTCCCGAAACCCAGGTTCGTTTTCGAATTTGTTTAGTCGTTTTTGATGTGGATTCGTGAGAAATTAGGGGGGGGGGAACTTGTTTGTTCATGAAAAGTGTTGATGTTTGGGTTGTTTGTTAGATTGGTTTGGTAATGTCAGTTGAAAGCGCAAT
>NW_013632773.1:0-412 GCF_000695525.1 Brassica oleracea var. oleracea
TTTTGGTATACTTGTCTTTGACCCAGCTAAGACCCAACGACGTTCCCGTCTTCACTTTCTTAAACCCCGAACTCGCCGCCGCTTTCGTTTTCCCCAGTCCAGCCTCCATCTTCTCTTTGTATTTACCCGACCCACCACCTCCACCGCTGCCGCTTTTACCGTCGTCGGTTGTTTTCGCCGTCGACTGATTGTTGTCCCACAGATCTGCCCAAGAATCTTTCTCCATATTGTATGAGATGAGAGAGAAAGATTTGATTTACTTTTCGTGGAGAGAGATTTGATTAAATGAGAAAATGTATATATTTAATTAATGAAATTTATCTTAGAAGTATTTTAAACTTTTGTTTGGCAACATAAATAATATTTAAGAAAAAATAGTGTTGTTTGGAAACATGGATATCACAATAAGTTA
>NW_013632774.1:0-412 GCF_000695525.1 Brassica oleracea var. oleracea
ATCAGACCAAAGGCAAGGGCGTAGTTGATGAAGAAGGAGAAGATGAGACTGCACAAGTCATTCCAGATGATTCACAACCACATCAGCTACTCCCATCAGACTCCAGCCAGTACAAGCTGCAAGAGCTTCCACCGAACGCCACTTTGCGCCAGCAACAACATTGGAGAGATCAGAGCATAAAGACAAACAACGACATGCTACACAAGATCTGGGCTGCCATTTCACGTATCAGGCCGTGTCGTTGCCAAAAGGATGATGTAGTTCATCGGGACAACTCTCCATCCACCTCTGGTTCGGGTTCGAGTGGTACACACAGGGTAAGAAAGAGGTCCAAGAGACCCAATGATGCAGGAACATCTGGAGCGGGAGACGAGGAGTAGGAGCTATCACTGGCTATTTTATTTTCTTTTCT
>NW_013632775.1:0-412 GCF_000695525.1 Brassica oleracea var. oleracea
AGCTTTCCTAAGAGCAGTATGCAACTTGCTGTTATCCGTATGATACGGAATGCTATTGTGGGCTTCTGACTCGTCCCCTGATGTGTATAACCTACGGGGGAGTTCTGGAATATCCATCCTTTTTGTCTGCAAAATAATCAAAGACAACGATATAAGTCCAGACGACTTTCCAGATGACTTAAATTACTTACAAGTCTTCCAGTCGCAGAAGGAGTTGGAGTACTCGTCATTGCGGTTATAGATCTGAAAAAATAAACGTGAAACGGTGAGAATGAGTAAATTGATAGAGACAACGTTTTATGTTCATCTTTTTCTCGAGATTGATGACTTATCGGCGTTAGGGTTTACAGAGAAACAGCGCTAAAGTTTACAGAGAAGAAGCGGCGGCGCTAGGGTTTAGAAGAAGCGGCGG
>NW_013632776.1:0-412 GCF_000695525.1 Brassica oleracea var. oleracea
TTATATGATAAAAATGATAATATAAAACATTAGTTTCAACGCTTTTACGATTAAAAATCAAAATGGTAAATATAGTAATAGTAGTGAATAAATAAAGAAATTGAATAAATTATTGTTAGAGAAATATATGGTAACATACTGTTAGTCTAAATTTAAGGTAATACCAAAAAATAATGAGATAAATGAAAGGGTCCAAACAATTTTTAAAGTAGATTTATTAAAACTTCTTCCTTTTTAATAGTATTGATTATTATACACATCAGTGTTTCAACCATGTTCCAAAACGTGTTCTTTGTGGCCGATTAAATCCCGGCGAGACTCTATTCGACGGTTGGCCAAAGCGTTCTTGTCATATGCAGTCACACTATTGGTTACGACAATTGTTTCTTTTTGAGTTTTGAGAGTATAAAAC
>NW_013632777.1:0-412 GCF_000695525.1 Brassica oleracea var. oleracea
GAGTATAACCCTTGTTTCTTTCTTTATCTGCAAATCTTAATGTATCTAAGAGGCTAATTATGATGCTATCCTTTAGGATCCTGCTGGCGTCTTTGTTCATCCATCTGGTGCTGAAAAATCACTCAGAGGCACTATTGACGAGCTTGGGAAGTACCATGGGGACAAAAAAGACAAGAAGTTCCGGGTTTGGACAGATCAGGTTCTGGCAACAGAAACTACTCATGGGACTTGGATTGTAAAGCTTGATAAATGGGAACAAACTGGTAATTAAAAGCATTAATACGCTACACAAGACCCATGAAAATGAACCATTCTCTTCTTTAATTGTTGATATTCGTATTGTGGATAAATATCTCAGGGAATGAAAGGAAATGCTGCACAACAACCGTCAAATTCACCTCAAAGGTAAGAG
>NW_013632778.1:0-412 GCF_000695525.1 Brassica oleracea var. oleracea
CAAAACATTTCATCTTCTCTCAAAAAAAAAAAATTCAAATCGCTCTCTTCCGATTTCTCATTTCAAGGAAGATGATTCGCGCACTTTTGTTTTTATGTGCCATTTTTATTTGTGTTTCTATTTATGGTTTATTCGTTGGAGAATTTACTCCGAGTGAATTTAAGATGAATATCGGTTTAATTTTCTTTAAATCGCTTCTCCTTGTAATTGCTTGCATGATTAATGTAAACGGTTCCTTTTAATATTAATAATATTCTAATAATTTTTATTTATGTGCTTCAGAAATTCAAATGGCTAAAATCGAGAAACTTCAGTTTCTGGCATTGGAAATAACTGGGACAAACTACACGACATGAGTTACAAATATGGAGCTTCATCTAGATTCTGAGGAAATACTCGGAACAATAAAAGA
>NW_013632779.1:0-412 GCF_000695525.1 Brassica oleracea var. oleracea
ACTTTTAAGTCGAAAACAAAGTTAAAATTTGCCATTTGCTAAGCTAGACTCAGAGAGAAAACTAAGAAACATGTGCTGGTGTGCTAGTATGACTGAATAAAGTCGGTATACGTTTATTATATAGCTATATGGTGGTATTTATAAAAAGGAAATACATGGGTGATTTCAGAAATATAGAAGGTTTAAATTACCTCAGTTTTGACGTATAGAACGTAGGGCATAAAGTTTTAATACCATATATATAACGATTTTAAAATCATTAAATGTGTATATACTTCTTTCCAAAACATTCCGTTCACAACTTAATTTGCATTATTTATACATTTGAAACTTTCCAAAAGAATTACAACTACAAAAAATCTCACATTTAAAATCGTTCATAGCAAGTAACTTATTTTGCTTCTCGGACACG
>NW_013632780.1:0-412 GCF_000695525.1 Brassica oleracea var. oleracea
AGTTAGGATGAAGAAGCTATCCCACTTTAAAATCAGGTGATCCCAGTCTTCATGTTTAGGAAAATGACAACTTCATCGTCATTCTTATCAAACCAGGATGAACCGCGATGTAAGAATCTTGATATGGATACATAAGGTAGTGGAGAATCACCAGGAAGTTGAATAAATCTCATAGGAGTTAGGAAAAGGAAGCTATCCCACTTTGAAATCAGGTGATCCCAGTCTTCATGTTTAGGAAAATGACAACTTCATCGTCATTCTTATCAAACCAGGATGAACCGCGACATAAGAAGCTTGATATGGATACATAAAGTAGTGGAGAATCACAAGGAAGTTTGAATAAATCTCATAGGAGTTAGGAAAAGGAAGCTATCCCACTTTGAAATCAGGTGATCCCAGTCTTCATGTTTAG
>NW_013632781.1:0-412 GCF_000695525.1 Brassica oleracea var. oleracea
CCCTGCCGGAGGCCTCTTTTTCCTTTAAAAAATCCGTGCACCGAACCATTGTAGCCAACCATAAAGCTTGATGTACAAACACAAGCCTTTAGCTGTCTGATGAACCTGGCTGGGAACTGTAGCCCTTCAAGGCAAGAGAACAAGAAGTCCCAAGAGAGTGTATCGAAAGCCTTAGCTATGTCTACTTTAATGGTGATCTTTTTAGCTCCCTTGTTTTTATGATATCCATTTACAAGTTCACCAGCTAGAGTTGTGTTCTCAACCAACAGTCGACCTTTCACAAAAGCCGTTTGGCTTGGTAAGATAAGCGTGGACAGTAGAGGCTTGAGTCTCTTGACAAGTAGTCTAGACACCACTTTATATACTGTATTGAGGCACGAGATAGGTCTAAAGTCACTTATCTTTGATGCTC
>NW_013632782.1:0-412 GCF_000695525.1 Brassica oleracea var. oleracea
TTCCTCAGAAATTTGTTTCCTCGGAATTCCGTCGGAAAATTCCGAGGAAAGAAGAAATTTCGAGGTATTATTTACGAGGACTTGTTTCGTCGGTATGTCGTCGGAATAACGTTATTCCGACGAAATTCCGACGATTTTTTCCCTCAGTATCCTTGCTGTTTTCTTGTAGTGGTAGTGAGTAGTCATCTTTGGATTCATGGGTTAGGGAGACTAAGGGTGATTAAGCTAGCTAGATCTAAGGTGTTTTAGTATAGATCCATCTTGTTCCTTGCTAGTAGAGTGCTTTTAATTCAACTCTAGAGTTGGCCTCTCTAAAGTTGAGCTCTAAGCATTTCATACCTGAAAGGTGTTTGATGAAATGCCTAAACCAACTTTCCTAAGCTTTTAACATTATTTACCAAAGAGATTTGTT
>NW_013632783.1:0-412 GCF_000695525.1 Brassica oleracea var. oleracea
AGAAAAGACGGTTTAGGAACTAGGAATGACTTTTATATTTATTAAAACTAGGATTCAGACCCCGCGAAGCTATATATTAAATTTTATATATAAAGTGAGATATTTTAAAATAAACTATAATTGATACTAAAATTAGATAGATAACAAAATACAACACAATTTTTTAATAATATAAAATTTTATTAAAATAAAAATACTAATAATTCCTTCAAAAATTAGTTTAATGCTATAAAGAATATATAAATATTCTTAAAAATCAAATATCTTGTCATCGTTTTCCATTGTACTATTATCAACACTTAATTGCTTAGAGTGATTATATGTGAAAATATATAAACTAAAAATGATGATAAAATACATACATTTTATTTATATTTCCAAAACCACCATGGCAATATCTTATTCTTATTTC
>NW_013632784.1:0-155 GCF_000695525.1 Brassica oleracea var. oleracea
TCCGAAACTATCTTGGGAACGATCCGCCTCCCGGTACGCGCGTGTGGTGTTATTCGAACGGTTAAGTTTGCCGTTGTAAGCACAAAAGCTCCTTATCACGCTATACTCAGCACCCCTTGGCTAAACTCGATGCAAGCCGTTCCTTCCACCTACCA
>NW_013632784.1:288-412 GCF_000695525.1 Brassica oleracea var. oleracea
CGCCACAGTCAAACTCCACCGGCCATCTCTACCCGTTAATTCTGTGTCTCACCCAACCTCAAAGGTACGTTCCCAGAAAAGCGAGATTCTCGAGTTACCTATTGACGACGCCGATCAAAGTCGA
>NW_013632785.1:0-412 GCF_000695525.1 Brassica oleracea var. oleracea
GGCATTGATTCCGTCGTGACCGGTTTTGACCTCAACAGTTAGCCCCCCAGCTAGCTAGGATCAACGGACCTGGGTATGAGGTCCTAGCTTGCGGTATGACTTGTTTTGATGGAATTAGACGTAATCGTTGGCCGAAAGTCCGAGAATAAATAGTACCCTTTTTTCCTATATATAGGTGGAGTAAGTTTTTTTCAAAGTCTTCATTAACTTCTCTTCACAAGAAAATTTCTCCAAGGTAGAAATTTCTCTTATCCTCTCTCTCTTTACCTTTGTGTCAAAGTTTTTGTCTTTCAAAAAATGACTTCAAGAAAGAGATCCTCTAAGAAAAAGACTTCCCCTCAGTCATCTTCTGGGAATCCTTGTAACAATGAGGAGATTGTTCCCAAAGAGGAATTCGAGGTCGAGCAAGAAG
>NW_013632786.1:0-412 GCF_000695525.1 Brassica oleracea var. oleracea
AGGGTTGCTCATCTTTATTCCTCAAGTCCTCATGGATTAGAGGATGGCGAGAGAGAACCCGGGCAATGTAAGAAAAGGTGGCATAGAATAAACGATGACGTTAACAAGTTTTGTGCCGCATACTCCGCATCAGAGAGACAGCTTAGAAGTGGTGAGAGTGACACTGATCTTCTAAAGAAGGCGCATGAGATCTTCTTTGCTGATCAAGCTAAGAAGTTTACTTTTGAACATGCGTGGTGTACGTTGAGATTTGAACAGAAGTGGCTTTCCCTTAACGCACCTAAAGCTGGTGGCGGTGAGAAGAGGAAGAATGTTGAGACAACGACCCAAGCTTCCACCACCGACGGTGTCGTTGATGTTGACCCGAGGCCAGAAGGAATCAAGGCTGCTAAGGCTAGAAGAAATGGTGGTA
>NW_013632787.1:0-117 GCF_000695525.1 Brassica oleracea var. oleracea
AACTTATCGAGGTAGTCGTGAAACACTTCATTCATCAGGCGCATGAATGCCGCAGGTGTGTTTGTGAGATCAAAGGGCATAACTACAAACTCGTACTGCCCATACCTCGTCCGAAAA
>NW_013632787.1:223-412 GCF_000695525.1 Brassica oleracea var. oleracea
TCTAACAACTCGTCTATCCTCGGAAGAGGATACTTATCTTTTATCGTGATGTTGTTGATACCACGATAATCGATACACAACCTCATGCTTCCGTCCTTCTTCTTCACAAATAGCACAGGCCCTCCCCAAGGTGAAGAGCTCAACCGAATGAATCCCTTTTCCAATAGATCTTCCAATTGCTTCTTTAAT
>NW_013632788.1:0-412 GCF_000695525.1 Brassica oleracea var. oleracea
ACCAAGAACCTATTGCCTCAAATTTGTTTCTCATATCATCGATAATTCTTCCTTGTGTGTAGAAAAGGCAGATCATTCTTCAGGTGTCGACACCATCTTCACCAGCTGAGAACAATCCGTGTCGCAAAAACTACGTCAGAATATTGGAGGGTCTTCATGCATTCCATTGCCCAAATTAGTGCTTCACATTCAGCATGGAGAGGTGACAAACTTCTACGAAGATTCATCGCCCCCATCATGACCTCTGTTGATCCACTCTTTCTACAAAACCACCCTTGTCCTGTGAACTTATCATCCTCTTTCCAAGCACCATCAATATAACAAACTCTAGAGTCTTCCAGGGCTAGAGACATAGATTGATGTATATTCCCAGTATAGGAATTCTCTGTAGGGTCCTTTACGGTTAGTTGTG
>NW_013632789.1:0-412 GCF_000695525.1 Brassica oleracea var. oleracea
GCAGACTCCTCTTAACGGAAGCAGTGGCACCGACCTCCACACTCCCGTAGCGGACGTATCCGCGGCCAAAGCACCAGCTAACGCCGCGGCGCTCGAGGAGTTTAAAAAGATGTTCACCACCTACGAAAAAAGGTCGGAAGAACATGATAAGCTCGTGAGCACTTTGACCAAACAAGTTGAAACCTTAACGGCAAGGACTCGAGCGATCTGCCCCCGCGGAACCACTAAAGTCAGCGGGAAAAGACTCGATTTTGCAACCCCACTCAACAGGCCCGGAGCCGCGCAGGAACGACCTTCACGGGAACGACCTTCGAGTCAAAACCCTAGCGAGAAATCTCCCATCAAAAGGGAAACCCTGAAAGTCCTTGATGAGGACATTCAACCAGAGCCGGAACCAGACCTAACTGAACCT
>NW_013632790.1:0-181 GCF_000695525.1 Brassica oleracea var. oleracea
TAAGCAAGTAACAGTCAGTTTCTTTCAACATATAGCAGTCAGATTTTCTTAAAAAAATTGTTTAACTTTCAATCCTAAACTGTTCTAATGTGAAACTATCATCAGGAAAAGTTTTAAACAATTTTAAAATCAGTTTCAGATTAAGAACAGGTTCAAAACAAGTTCAGGTTCGAGATTTTAA
>NW_013632790.1:188-412 GCF_000695525.1 Brassica oleracea var. oleracea
ATATTTTATTTTCAGAGACATGTTGCTAAATATAGCTACATGGCTGCGGATGGGGGTATTTAATACTTTATGGGTTTTAGATGAATTTTCAATGATACCTGAAAACTTTTGATGGGTTGATCGGTCTATCAGTTTGAGATCTTCCTGGTTAGCTGATGGATTGCTCGGAATTATTGTTTTTTTTTGTTGCTGCTTGTTGGAATAGGAGACTGGTATATGGTTGA
>NW_013632791.1:0-412 GCF_000695525.1 Brassica oleracea var. oleracea
ATCCTCAAAACCTTCTCAAACCCCAACTCCAATAAGCCCCCCTAAGTCTTGGGTAACTTGTTCATATTTCTTATTAATTCACAACACCAAAAAAAATACATATTATATATTCTTCAGGTCACCAGGAGACATAATTTACATAGGATATAAAATGTTTCAGATCAGGAAACAAAGAACTTGGTAGTGGCTTTTGCTCATAGATTAAACTGTGTCTCATTCCTTCGAAGAGAACATCGCTTCCTAGATTGATATATATATATATATATATATGTTTTCTTTTACATTCGTAAAGTGAGAAGAATACTGAACCAATTTTACGGGTAGTTCAATCACAATAATTAGAAGACGAATGCCACTTTACTCCCTTTGTTTATGATTTTTCAGAAGGAAGTAATCGCTGGTTGGTTTCTTA
>NW_013632792.1:0-287 GCF_000695525.1 Brassica oleracea var. oleracea
TTGTATATTACAATCCATAAACAACTTAGGAACAAAGCTTGTTCTATCAGAATTTCTTTCTCATATTTCTATGGTACGTTGATACTTTTATCAAGTGATCCATTTGCTGCTTATTACACCATTATTTCTTTGGTAAATATCCAGACAAAATCAAACTTGATTTTCTGTAGTAGCATCCACCATATAGGAGCATATCTCTTTATAAATTGTTCCTTGGTCCTTGTGAGTATCCTTGTGTAATCAAGCTATACTTGAACGTTATTTAGAAGGAACATGGACACACTATA
>NW_013632792.1:294-412 GCF_000695525.1 Brassica oleracea var. oleracea
TTAATCTCACGGAATTTCTTATCTCACAAGATCCATTCACTGGTTTCCTTCTTAGATGGCTTTTCTGTAAGTACATGGTTACTACGCCCATCTGTCTTATAATTACTTTGAATTCTTT
>NW_013632793.1:0-412 GCF_000695525.1 Brassica oleracea var. oleracea
ATATGAAATTACATCAAATATATATTAGGTACATAAAATATGAAAGTACATCAAATATAGATTATATACTGTACATAAAATATCAAAGTACCCCAAATATATATTATATACTCTACATGAAATATCAAAGTTCACAAACTATATATTATATACTGTACATAAAATATCAAAGTACCCAAGGTATATATTCTATACTGTACAAAAAATATCAAAGTACCCAAAGCATGTATTATATACTGTACATAAAATATGAAAGTACATCAAATATATATTTTATTCTGTACATAAAATATCAAAGTACACCAGATATATATTCTATAGTGTACATAAAATATCAAAGTACCCAAACTATACATTATATACTGTACATAAAATATGAAATTACATCAAATATATATTATATTAGGTACAT
>NW_013632794.1:0-412 GCF_000695525.1 Brassica oleracea var. oleracea
TATAAAATCGTGAACCATCAAGTAGGTTAAAAGCAAATCACAAAACATGGACTATAAAATAAAATGTCGAGATCCCTCTTAGTCAATAGACATGCCGGCCACTCCTTGAGTTATATTGGACACGGTTCCCTTGGATTCATCCTGATCTATATTAGTTTTATTTGTATCAGGATATCTCATCTCACTGCTCCTCTTTAGTACCTTGTCATTCTCAATCACCGTTAGGCAAGAGATCAGGTCATTGTAAGTGGTAGAACCTCTTAAGTGGTAGAACCTCTTTCTATGTAGATATGTTTTGACAACAAATCTTCTGGATGGAATGTGGAGTATGTCTTGAATAGACAACCATTATCTGTTACCTCTTTTCCACATAATCTCAGTTGGTACACGATTCTGGTCAAAGCAAAATGGT
>NW_013632795.1:0-101 GCF_000695525.1 Brassica oleracea var. oleracea
ACTTCCTGGTGATTCTCCACCACTTTATCTATCCAAATACAGCTTCTTACATCACGATTCATCCTGGTTTGTTCAGAATGACGAGGAAGTTGTCATATTCC
>NW_013632795.1:306-412 GCF_000695525.1 Brassica oleracea var. oleracea
GATAACTTCTTCATCCTAACTCCTATAAAATTTATTCAACTTCTTGGTGATTCTCCACCATTTTATGTATCCAAATACAGCTTCTTACATCGCGATTCATCCTGGT
>NW_013632796.1:0-412 GCF_000695525.1 Brassica oleracea var. oleracea
GGTTCTAGGATTTTGAATCCTTGGAAGAATATAATTCTGCTCTAATCGCCCATAGTCTTGAACTATGTGGTGAAGTGGTAACATATGATGATTTATTATATAAAACACACTCCACATTCCATCCAAAGGATGTATTGTTATCACATAAGGCTAAGGGTTTTATAACCTATAATGACCTATTGTCATACCTATTTGCAATCAAGCAAAGAGAGCAGAAACTTAAAGATACTATTAGTCGATTTGAGAAACTTCAGAAAAGATACATTGAGCAACGAGATAGTGAGATGAGACTTCCTGAAGCCAATGAGGCTAGAAATGATAAGGAAGAATCCAAGAAAGCCGCCTGGGAAAATATAGATTGCGAGGCCGGCTTATACATTGACTAAAGAAAGATCTCGACATGATAATTTTA
>NW_013632797.1:0-412 GCF_000695525.1 Brassica oleracea var. oleracea
ACGGATTCGAACCGTAGACCTGCTCGGTAAAAGAGCTCTAACTTATTTATTATCAAAATGATTCGAAATCTTTCAAAGACCCAACATGAATTTTTTTTTGCATTGGGCTCTTTCATTAACTGATAGAAAGATCCGTTAGTCTACCATATTTTTTCTTTAAAAAAAAAATAAGAAATGGTTCCAAGTACTATGATTGATTATTTTTTAATTCTAATACAATACAGAAGAACTACCAAAGTGTTTCAAAGAAGGGTTCTCTTGACGTAGGTTTGCTTTTGGTCTAGATCAACTTAAGTTAAATATAGTCTCTAACATCCTGATTAAAAAATCAAATAAGAAATTTGCTACACCTTAAGGTTCATAGCACAAAAAGATCATTTTTGAGTTCCTTATACTCATTCTGCCTAGCATT
>NW_013632798.1:0-412 GCF_000695525.1 Brassica oleracea var. oleracea
TTTTAGGTATCTTGCAGGATTATTCTGATGTGTTTCCAGAAGGAAATACCAAAGGACTGCCACCGGTGAGAGGCATTGAGCATCAGATCGATCTCGTCCCGGGCGCCTCTCTACCGAACCGACCAGCGTACCGCACCAATCCGGTCGAGACCAAGGAGCTGCAGAAACAGATCAACGACTTGCTTGAGAAGGGATACATCAGAGAGAGTCTCAGTCCCTGTGCCGTGCCTGTTCTACTTGTACCAAAGAAGGATGGCTCCTGGAGGATGTGTGTGGACTGTCGGGCCATAAATAACATCACGGTAAAGTATCGACATCCTATCCCTCGTCTTGATAATATGCTTGATGAACTCCATGGTTCTAAATACTTTTCTAAGATAGATTTGAGAAGTGGCTATCATCAGATTAGGAT
>NW_013632799.1:0-412 GCF_000695525.1 Brassica oleracea var. oleracea
GGCGGTCATAAGTGCCAATGGGTCGAGCTGCTCGATGTGGGTGTTCTAGCCCTTGCAGTTGATCTGCCATATCAATATCCAATCTCTGCAAGTGAGCATGTTGCTCTTCTTCTCTTCTCGCTCTAGCACACTCTCTCTCTAAAGCTCTGATGTCTGCAACTCTTGGAACTAGGTTTGATGGTCCCCTGCTCCTCAAGTTCAAACACCTAAAACTTAAAGGGAGGTGAAGAAGGAGAATCAGTAACAAAAGAAAATAAAAATGACTTAGTCTCAAGCAAGTGACTAAATCTCAATGTTGAAATCTAATCAGAATTTGGCAACGGCGCCAATTTGATGTTAGGAGTTTTAAAGGCTCCTAAGACAAGTGATGCAGTATAAAAGATTGTCGAACCAATTCTAAGGGATTTCAAAG
>NW_013632800.1:0-412 GCF_000695525.1 Brassica oleracea var. oleracea
ATTGTTGTCCCGAACAAGTATCAAAGGCGCAACCATGTCTCGCGGTTAAGTATCGATTGATGTCTGAGATGGAATGTCGATCGATTTCGGGTGAAGGGTATCGGTCGATGGAAGGTTTGTGTTGTCGATCAACAGGGGTGAGCAAGAATCGGTCGACGGGACTGGTGTCTGGGTCGACGGTGGTTGAGCGGAATCGAGCGACACAGAAGTGTTGTTGTCGGTCGATAGGGAGCGCGCTTCCTTACGGATCGTGCGTTCCAAACTTGCATGATCTGGTGAGAATATCAATTGGGATTCCTTGTTGCTTGTGGTACTGCTGGGCATGTACCTGAAAATCCAAGAAATAATTTTCTGTCAGAATACTTAATAAAAATTAGAAAATAGGCGATCAAAGCTCCCCGGCAACGGCGCC
>NW_013632801.1:0-412 GCF_000695525.1 Brassica oleracea var. oleracea
AGGCGCACACATTTTCTCCCATTTTGCCCAGTGAATCCCTCTCTTTGCCGGATTCGAACTCCACCAGAACTGTGCAATGGCACTCGCTAAATTTTCGCATATCTCCAAAGGGAGCAGAAAGCTGGACATGACGTAAGTCGGAAGAGCTAGTAGGATTGACTTGATCAGGACTTCTTTCCCTCCCTTTGACAACCATCTACCAGTCCAACCATTAACTCTGTGCAGTAGCTTTTCTTTTAAGAATGCGAAGAGCCGGCATTTTGAGCCACTAATATCCTCTGGCATTCCTAAGTAAGAGCCCATCCCTCTTTCGTTTTGAATACCAAGTGTATCTTTATTCTGCTGTCGATCATTCGCTGGAATCATTTTACCAAAGAGTAAAGAGGATTTATCAAAATTGATGCATTGACCT
>NW_013632802.1:0-412 GCF_000695525.1 Brassica oleracea var. oleracea
AGTGAAAGTGTTAATGGGACGAACGCGGGAAGGAAGAGCTTGCCGGAAGATAAAGGTCTAAATGTGCCCGCAGATGCTAGTTCCTCGAAAGATAAAGCTCCAGAACCGAGCCTTGTTCTATTGGACAAAAATCAACCCACTGTTTCGGATTTACAGAAGGAGGATGCTAGATATCAGGAAAAACGGATGCTGCTTTGGCATTTTGCCGTGCAAAGAGTGATCGAACAAGGAAACTTGCTGCCTCACAGCAATCTCCTTATACGACAAACAATACGGCCAAAGTGATCATTCCAAACAAAAAGCTTTATCCATGCTATAATCCTTTTGCACCAATTGGCAAGAAGAAGTTGAAGGAGCTCGCTGACTGGTTGAAAACTTGTCCGTAAGTGTTTGCTTTTCCCATAATAGCTTG
>NW_013632803.1:0-412 GCF_000695525.1 Brassica oleracea var. oleracea
GTGGTAGAATTGTTTCACGTCGTTGTCTTCACTGCGAGCCACATCATATATGCATCACAATTTCCAGATATATTAGACCCAAATGGAAAGTTCATATCGCAGGTTTTTTTTATCGTGACTCATGCATTCTTTCCGAAGGAATTTACACGAAGGATTTAACTGTTCTGGGGCTTGAATTAGCCAAATTTGCTATAATTGACAACTGTCGGCAGGTACTTCATCCAACGAAGTATACGAACCTTAACTTTATTATACGCTTATAACTTAGGGAAGTTTACTCAAATATAAAATATTTTAGGACAATTAACTAGAACGATACATATCTTTTTTTTATTACTGGCACTTTTTAAATACCAAGGGTGCCATTTTTTTATGTTATGAGAAAAAACGTATTTACAAGAATGCCATTACT
>NW_013632804.1:0-114 GCF_000695525.1 Brassica oleracea var. oleracea
AAGAGCTGGATTTGCCAAAGCTGTCCAGGAGCTGCTTGCACAGGAACGAACCGGATTCAAACAACTATTGATCCAGGAGTTGGCCGACTTAAAGCTTGAAGACACCAGCGAACC
>NW_013632804.1:243-412 GCF_000695525.1 Brassica oleracea var. oleracea
TCAGAAGGAGTAGTATGCTGTTGTACTCTTTTTCCTTATCGGGTTTTGTCCCACTGGGTTTTCCCGAAAGGTTTTAACGAGGCAACATGCAAGCATACTATGAGTTCTAATTCGGACATCACAAACCGCGACCGGTCTATTGTTTTTTTTCTTTAATTTATTTCGGTTA
>NW_013632805.1:0-411 GCF_000695525.1 Brassica oleracea var. oleracea
GAAACGCTACGCAAAGCCAAATTCCGCTTTGAGGATTCAGGAATTGAGCCACAAGATTGATGAAGCGTCGAGACAGAATAATTTCAGGACGGAGGAACTGTCAATTCTAAGAAAGGAACTGTCAGACGAATATTACAATGAGGAGCTTTTCTGGATGCAAAAAAGCAGATTAAACTGGCTAAGATCAGGGGACAGAAACACCAAGTTTTTCCATGCTGTCACAAAGAATAGAAGGGCGCAAAATAGGATCAAAAGCTTGTTTGATGACGATGGAAGAGAGTGGTTTGCAGATAGTGACCTTGGGAGAGTGGCAGAACAATACTTCAAAGTTCTTTTCTCATCAGAGGATGTGGGCCTCGATCAAGTAGAGTGGAATGATATCCCTGCAACCATCTCCTCAGAACAGAATTC
>NW_013632806.1:0-411 GCF_000695525.1 Brassica oleracea var. oleracea
TTGAAAGCAACCTGTGAAAGGTGGATGAGACAGTCTTCATCAGGTTTAACTTTAAGTGGCTTCCCTGCCTTAACTTCAGCTCATGTTTACATATATCCAATAATGCAATCAACGTGAGCCCGTTTGCACAGACGAAACACTACTTGTTACTGGAAAGGAGTGGAGCTACAAAGTAGTCAAAGGCTTCTCTACAGCAAATCAAATGTGCCTTGTAGACTTCTTCATAGTTTCATGGAACTGAATAGTTCTAGAACATCTGGATATAGTTTGGCACAGAGGAGAGTGAATCATGTGTCTCACTGTGCCTTGTAGACTTCATTATAGTTTCGCATACACAGAGAGAGACTGAGATAAATGAAAAATAATTGCATTATTATTGGTAGAAGACTCAACAAAGCTTTCTTAAACCAC
>NW_013632807.1:0-411 GCF_000695525.1 Brassica oleracea var. oleracea
ACACCTTTTGATCCAAAGGATAAACTTTTCAGGTAGATTCATAGCTTCAAGAACCTTCAGCAAAAAATCCCACTGCACTGAATCAAATGCTTTTGAAATATCCACCTTTACTGCACATCGCTCAGTCACAGTCTCTTTGTGATAACTCTTCACTAATTCAGAGGCAAGCAATACATTCTCCATGAGCAGTCTATCTTTGACGAAAGCTGACTGGTTCAGAGATATAAATAGAGGAAGCAGTTCTTTCATACGGTTTGCCAGAATCTTTGATATGACCTTATAAATGACATTACAACATGAAATAGGCCTGTAGTCTTTTATGCTTACAGCTTCAGTGTTCTTCGGAATAAGCGCCAGAATCGTTGAATTAATACCTTTTGGTAGAAATCCTTTATCAAAGAAAGACTGCAC
>NW_013632808.1:0-411 GCF_000695525.1 Brassica oleracea var. oleracea
GTGGCTGTCAAGTTCTTAGGACCTCAGCTCAGCTTTTGCAAACCAGCAGCTGGTCAGAGTAGACCGGAGTGGACAAACATTAAGATCGAAAACCCTTGCTTCTTCTCCTCCCGTGTCATGTATTCCGAGAAAGACAACATGTTTCGCATTCCCGGATCTGGAGGACACCTCATCGGGTCATGGGACCCTTGCAATCCCAGCGATGACCCCAAGCTGCACAAAGTAGAGTTCCAAAACCTTCCTAAGCTTCCCATGGCCACACGTGAGCTTATGGATTCGTGCTTCACGAGCGAGCACTTGGTTGAGTCAAGACCCACCGGTGAGACTTTTTTGGTTAAGCAGTACAAGAAGACAGCCAAGAACAAGGAAGGTGTTGACATAATGAAAACAGAATTTTTAATGGTGTTCAAG
>NW_013632809.1:0-411 GCF_000695525.1 Brassica oleracea var. oleracea
TCAAAATAACTACCTTAGTCTAGTGGTATAATCTTGACTACAAGGTAAAGTAATCGGCAAATCTGAGTTCGAATCTACCCATTACTAGCTTTTTCTTTTGTTTTGCTTTTAGCCATAAATTTTTTATATTTTCTACGGGTCATCGGTTTTACGACTAGCTCTTTCAACCATTACAAAATAATAATAATGATTCATTAACTGTTGGCTCGTTGATATAAAAAAATCACTGACTATTGGCTATAAATTTTCAAAATAATTAGTAGTCCACAAAACAAGCGTGGCTTATTTATTATATATAACCCCCCAAAGCAGACCACTGGACCATGCATCTTACAAATTCTCGTTAATAACATAAACACTCAGCCTTACAACAGTTGCCAAATACCATTCGAGATGTAAGCAACTCCTCTA
>NW_013632810.1:0-411 GCF_000695525.1 Brassica oleracea var. oleracea
ATGGACCACCCATCGCTTTGAGAACTCTGTTCTTCGCAGGTGGGACAAATGTGTCTTCTCCAATGGTGTGTTCTACTTTCTCAGTACTTGTGGCTGCCTTGGTGTTTTTGACCCGTGTGAAGCAACCTGGAATCTTCTTCCCGTGAAACCCCTTCTTTTCCCAGAGGTGGATTCTCCAGTGTTCCTCATGGAGCATGAAGGAGACATCTTTGTTATGTGTTCGCGCCTCGACAGCAACCATATGGTGTTTAAACTAAACATGAAACAAAATGTATGGGAAGAGAAGAGAGATCTTGGAGGCTTGACAGTTTTTGCAAGTTGCCCTGGCTCTTTTATAAGAGCTTGTCTCTCCGCAGAGGAGATGAACAGAATCTATCCTTCTTTTACTGATTTTTATTTGATTTATGGCAG
>NW_013632811.1:0-411 GCF_000695525.1 Brassica oleracea var. oleracea
ACAATTGGAAATTATTCCCCCCAGAAAATAGAAATAATAAGAAGCGAGAACAATTAACGGAATAGGTTACTTATGCGTAACCCTCTTCAATTTTGGAACAAAAAGCTCATCGACGGCTGTAAATGGTGGGAGATTATTTGGTAGGAGTCTGATGTGTTGTCTGATTACCATGGAATAAGATGAATACGGTCCTCATTCTCTGAAAGAAGAACACAAAAATAAAATGAAGAGACAAATAATGGAGAGGTGGGAACGTGACACTGACACACAACGTTGAGGATATAGGTCTGACAGTGTATCTTAGACCAAATATTAAAAGAACATAGTACTGTAGGGGTAATTTAGGATTAATTAAAAATCAACAGTGGTTAGAATAGGAGTTGGGCAGTTACTTAATTTTGGACTTTCATA
>NW_013632812.1:0-411 GCF_000695525.1 Brassica oleracea var. oleracea
ATAACGTATCAAATTTGTGAGATCTTTTTGTTCATTTTGGTCTGCGTTACTGCGTATGAATAATTCACAAATCTCATGCTCTGTTGTAAGAATTACGAATGAGGAAAAAAAAAAGAAAGAACTACGAATGAGGACAATATTTAAGATAGACTTAAAATAATTATCGTGGTCGGTCTAGGAAAACGACATTATTTGTTTTCTTAGTATAGAACCCGTTAACCCATATTATATTTTTTTACCTATTTAAACATCTTTCTCTATGATAATGGTAGCTAAAAACAATAACAACTTTGTCGAAATCAATGCTATTAAATTAGGAACATGTCCTATTTATAATAGTTGAATCCAACTTAAAATATAACTACATTTAAAATCAATATTACATGTTTAAATATTAAAACTACGTAATCT
>NW_013632813.1:0-411 GCF_000695525.1 Brassica oleracea var. oleracea
CCCACTATTCTTAGAGAACTATTTAAAATGGTATCCCAAAGAGTACCTCAAAATTAAAAATATTGAAAAATTTAGAAAAGGTGGAGAAAATAAATAAAGAAAGAAGAGAGGTGAAGAAGTGAATCTCTTGTGCGAACACTCAAGAAGACTCTTGTAACATCTCAAAAAAACATAGCTTATTTTATGTGCTACTATCATAAATGATTATATAATAAGTTAAGGCTCTGACATGTGGATTTGGAAGGCCTATAGCGAGACCTCGTATCTCTTCTCATGTTCACTCGGGAAATTAATTCTACATCCTTTTGGTGATGACTGGACTGGTCTTGGGCCGTTAATTGATTTGTCTGGCTCACATAGACCACGAGTCTCTGGAATTAGTAGATCAGCAATTGTTCGCAATGGCGAGTG
>NW_013632814.1:0-411 GCF_000695525.1 Brassica oleracea var. oleracea
CTTTTTCGACTCGCAGCCGCCACTCCTCTTCGTCTTAGCTCGTTCCAGCTCTCGGCGGTCAGTGCTCCTCACCTCTGTCCGGAGAGGGCCATTCTGCTTTCCTTCGTTCGGTTATGCTTCTCTGCTTGTTCAGTTTTCAGCAAGGAAGTTGAGGAGTCGCCACTTCGGGAAAGATTATCCGGTGGTTGAGGTGACATATCTATTCATTGTAGTTGTGTGGCGTTTGGCGGTTCATCGGCGATCTGTCTACCTCTTCTTGTCTCGTCTTAAGTGAGCTTTAGATCGAAATGTTGTTTTGGACTCTCTCTTGTTCGTCTGCTATTTCTTGATGGTAGGGATTTGAGAACTGTCCTTGCGTGTGCATATTCTCCTTCGTGAGGTTATGCCTAGGCGGATGTCTTGGGTCTGTTA
>NW_013632815.1:0-411 GCF_000695525.1 Brassica oleracea var. oleracea
TTTTTTTTTTTTTTATGAAACTGTTTTCGAATGTTTAAATTTCATCGGACATGTAACACATAGTGTTATTTATTCTTATCTTGTGAGTGATGGTATTCTTATTTGTTTGATAAACTTTCCTTAATCAACAGTTTCCTCTCGTAATTAAATTTAACATCCTTAAATATCACACAACTTTATATAAGCACTTCAAACAACGTCGCATTTCTCTCCAAGTTTCCTACCCACATCCGCTGGAATCTATTACATTAATCCAACGGTTCGGATTTCTCTCGATTTTCGTTTTTTTTTAAAAATGTTTTTGGAAACTGTTTTTCTTTTGCTCCTTTTCCATGCATTGCCTCTTTTCACTCACCGATACAAAACAATAGTGTAAAAAAGAATGCGCTTTAATCGATTGATTCGACTTCA
>NW_013632816.1:0-411 GCF_000695525.1 Brassica oleracea var. oleracea
TGGTGAACCTAGAGGTTCACCCTAGGGGGTGAACCCAAGAATAACTCGTAAAGAAATAAGCAATCGGTGTGCCAGATCTTTTCAAAAGTAGTTAGATCTAAGTTGAACAAGAGGATTGAATGCTCAGTCGAAAGACAGAATCAAGCTGATATATTTGAGAGATACACACTATAATGTACCTTTTGGTTACCAACGCTTATCAACATTAATTCTCAGAAATAAAGAGGACAGGAAAGAAAAAAAGTTCATGACAGTATATCGATCCAGTACATAACCCATGGGATAAGACCAGTTTATTAATAGTAAAAGAAACGGTATACAATGCACTACAATAAAACAGCAGTGAGGGAAAAAATCGTCGGTGTGTCGTCGGAATAACGCTATTCCGACGACATACCGACGAAAAAAGTC
>NW_013632817.1:0-411 GCF_000695525.1 Brassica oleracea var. oleracea
AAACCTCTGGAGATGAAGATGGATATCAGTCTCCCATCAGGTGATGAGATTCCAGTAGAGCTCAAATACGAAAAGTTGGAGAAACACTGCTTCCATTGCTTCGCCCTCTCTCATGAGAAGAAAGACTGCCCTCTACTTCCTCCTGCCCTTCGCTCCTCCTCTAGTCATCTCGGAGTAACTCAACTCAACACTCTTGACCGTCTGGAAGCTAATAGAAGGAGGCTGGAAGATCGCAGACCTCCAAGACAGTTATCCCTTTCGCGTGACAGGGAATGGAGAAGAGAACCTTCTCACTCCCTTCACAGGAGCTCCGACAAGACCTACGTCTCTGACTATATCAGAAGGGACTATAGGAAAAACTATGACTCTCAGGGTTGCTATGAGCGCGATAGGACCTCTCTTGCAAGAAGA
>NW_013632818.1:0-411 GCF_000695525.1 Brassica oleracea var. oleracea
TTTTTTATAATGGGCTAATTATAGGTTTTTAGGTCAACGGATGCGTACTTCCATAGTTTTACAGTCTTATGGTTGTCGTGGTTGGATACGCCGAGGAGAAAATGATAGGTTCTCGTGCAAGTTGAGTGTATAGTAAAGAAGACGAATAGCATGTGGATAAGAAGGGTAAGCATTTATATCTTATACATTTTCTTTTGTTTGCTCCAGTTATGGCTGTTGTATTAGTGGTTTGTGGTAATTGTTTTAATTTTCCTTAATGTAGTAGTGAATTGCATGTGGATTTTGGAGCTTAGATCGTAGGCGATTTGGGGTGATTGATGAAGGAGTGATAGGGAGAATTTCATGTGAATGTGTTTTACGCCGTAGTTATTTTGGTGGTTTACTATGTTCCTAGACCTTGATTTCCATGTA
>NW_013632819.1:0-411 GCF_000695525.1 Brassica oleracea var. oleracea
GACGAGGTCTCGCTGATCGGTTTTATACCATTGTCGTTTTGATTATAATCACTCATTTTCGTTGGGGAGAAAACCTTGAAATATTAACAAAAACCGCATAAGAACAAAAATATCGTTGAAAACAGAATAACTATTTGGAATTCAAATAATGTAATGTAAAGGATATATAATTTGAGAGATTTTAAATAAAGTAATGAATAATTTATTTATAGATGTAAAGGAGAAACCGTTTTCTTCAAACGAAACTAGGTAATGTGTGTGATGAATAGAAGGGAGGTGGCCTTCTTATAGTAAACATCAACCATTTTGTTTTGGTAATAGTTTTATGTGGTCAAACTTTCCTAAATGGTAACAATTTCATGTGGTCAAACTTTGGTCATCCAAGTGTCAGCAATTTCTTAAGAGGTTTTA
>NW_013632820.1:0-411 GCF_000695525.1 Brassica oleracea var. oleracea
AAAATCTCACATTCACAAAACTTTAAACCTATGGTATCAACATATACGTGTTGCCGTTACTTCTTCCTCAAGAGGCACAGACATTAAAATTCTTGTAGCTTAAGATTCCAAACCAATTTAGCATACTAAAATCCAACAAACCTAGCTAGCTAGCTAGAGAAAAAGAAAACTAAATATAATATTATACAAAAAAGCAAGCAATATCGAAACGTACGAATCACTTCTCGTCCTCGTCCCATTGATAACTTTGTTGGATTCTTCTGCAAGGTTATGCAAAGAGAAGATAACCACAGTTCGTTGGATCGGTTTTAATGGTCAGCTGAGCGGAACAGTTTGTGCACTTGAAGTAGAACCTATAAATTTTAATCCCTAGGTATGTTTCTTCGGTGACTTGTTCTACACGGCTATTGA
>NW_013632821.1:0-411 GCF_000695525.1 Brassica oleracea var. oleracea
GAATTTGAATAGCGGAAAACATGGACTGATCTTGCTACGGTCTTCGGCAGATAGCATTCGAAGGTTTGATGAGAATGAATGGATTGATGTCGTATCGATGTTCGGAAGGGTTCAATCGCTACACAGCGACTGACCTTCGGCTCGAGCCCGGTTGCTACGTAGCGACCGAGCGGGACGAACGCTCGGTCGCTACGTAGCGACCGTGCGGGACGAACGCTCGGTCGCTACGTGGCGACGGAGCGGGACGAGCGCTTGGTCGCTACGTAGCGACGGAGCTTTGGCTCGAGCTCGGTCGCTATGTAGCGACAGAGCGGGACGATCGCTCTGTCGCTACGTAGCGACCGAGCTTGGCCGAGCTCGGTCACTATGTAGCGACCGAGCGGGATGATCGCTCGGTCGCTACGTAGCGAC
>NW_013632822.1:0-411 GCF_000695525.1 Brassica oleracea var. oleracea
AAGTGAGTTAGGGGGAAACCCTTCTCCTTCATATTCTGGTTACTAATAAGTCTCTTGTTCTTGTTGTTCTTAGTCTCTCATACTCATATAATCTGTCTCCTTAATCCCTCTATTAAATCGCAATAAACAAATCCTTATCTCTCTCCATTGGAGTTGTTTCACACACAAACACAACCAGAGATGAGAACTCTATAAATCTCACATAAGGACTAGATATGTCCAATGGTATTATGCAATGGCACAAGACCTTTGTCTCTACATTCTTGGCTGATGGCGAGTTACATGTATCACTTCCCTTGTGTACCTAACACCACCACAACTCAATGCAAGATCAGATCATCAGATTGGGATCAAACCAAGATCCTTTATCCTGTTTGATCACCAATGCCACAATAATATATGATACTTGAA
>NW_013632823.1:0-411 GCF_000695525.1 Brassica oleracea var. oleracea
ACAAGACCTCTGGCCAAACCATCATTCACCTATAAATTAAAAACATACATGATTGAAAAGTTAATTAGTTTATATATATTAAATTTAAACTAATCATTTGCATAGGGTAATATGATATATGACTCACATAACTACGAAGCCACGCAGCAAATCCGTTATCTCTAAGTTGTCGAAGCTCATCTTCTGTTGCATGCATGTGAGTCATACGCAACTCCGCCTTATATACACTATATACATAAATATTATCAATATGAAATAAATTTATTAAATATTAATCTAACAATAAATGAATAAATATTTTTACCTCTCATATTGTAGAACATCTTCACAGTTGGTGAGCAAATATGTTTGTAAATGAGACTCACATTGTCCGTAAGTCTCCGCTTCGTGAATTTTCCACTAAGTCGTCCT
>NW_013632824.1:0-100 GCF_000695525.1 Brassica oleracea var. oleracea
TACCCCCAACCCCCGCGACTCCATCTCTCTCACTCTCCCCTCCTCTCTCAAATTCTCTCAAACTCACCCACACCAAAAATCCCAAAACTTTCTCAATTCT
>NW_013632824.1:159-411 GCF_000695525.1 Brassica oleracea var. oleracea
TGTAGCCTATTCCTCACCACCCATTCACCATTTCCTTTCATCCAAAGCAAGGTATTGAGTTTTTAAATTCAAATTCGTAGGTCCATGAACCCTATGATTTGAAAATCGAAATTTGGTCATTTTCTTGCTAGATTGTGGTGAAATAGACTAGGGAAAGCTTATCTATCAAGTTGGATTGTCGAATAAATGGTGAAATTGAGTTTAGTTTGCACTTTGGCAAAATTAGGGTTCATGGATTTGGGGGTTTTCGAA
>NW_013632825.1:0-411 GCF_000695525.1 Brassica oleracea var. oleracea
ACGACCCCTTTTACCAATCGCATTTCGGACATGAGGGTGTCCGATCCTGGAAAAATCAAAGTCTTGAAGTACGATGGTACGGCCGATCCAAAAGCGCACCTTCAGGCTTTCCACATCGCGATGGGAAGAGCTAGACTGAAGGACGGCGAAAAGGATGCCGGCTACTGCCGCCTGTTCGTTGAAAACCTGGAAGGAGCAGAACTTGAATGGTTTGCACGCCTTCGTCGTAACACCATCGGGAGTTTCCGACAGCTCGCATCGGAATTTCTGAAGCAATACTCTGTATTCATAGACAGAGAAACTTCCGATGTTGACCTCTGGAGTCTTTCCCAGAGGGAAGACGAACCCCTCCGCGAGTTTATCCGTCGGTTCATGCTGATAATGTCAAGGGTCAGTGGGATAAGCGACAAA
>NW_013632826.1:0-411 GCF_000695525.1 Brassica oleracea var. oleracea
ATATCATGTGAAAGAGTTTTTTAGTAGAGCTCAAACATGTTTTTTTTCCTTCTAAATACCAATTAATTTAAAAAATAAACATACAAAAATAAGAAATACTCCATAGCTAAGTGTATATAATTCAATCAGTTGTCTTTCTAAAAAGAAAATCCTGAATACTATCAGTAGACAAATTTGTGATTTCTAACAAAAATAACAAAATAATATACACTTACATCTATAAATGCTTATTATGAATTGTTTTAATGTCGTAACATATATATAATTTCTAAAAAAGAAAAAATAGTAAAATTTGTAGTTAAATAGTGAAAATTAAAATTTATTAAAATTTAAAATATATTGTATTTTTTGTTCATTTGTTTACCCGTCCGTAGGGCGGGTCCGACCCTAGTCTTATATAAACTTAAAAAG
>NW_013632827.1:0-411 GCF_000695525.1 Brassica oleracea var. oleracea
AATCCTTTCTAAACTCAGATAATCATTTACATCCTTAAAACTTATAAGCTTCTTCATCCTAACTCCTGTGAGATTTTTTTCACTTCCTAATGATTCTCCACTACATTATGTATCAAAATCAAGCTTCTTACACCCCAATTCTTCCTGGTATGATTAGAATGATAAAGAAGTTGTCATATTCCCAAACAGGAAAACTGGGATCACCTGATTTGAAAGTGGGATAGCTTCTTCATCCTAACTCCTATGAGATTTAATAATAATGATTCTCCACTACTCTATGTATCAAAATCAAGCTTCTTACATCGCGATTCATCCTGGTTTGATTTTAATGACAAAGACGTTGTCAGATTCCCAAACAGGAAAATTGGAATCACCTGATTGGAAAGTAGGATAGCTTCTTCATCCTAACTC
>NW_013632828.1:0-411 GCF_000695525.1 Brassica oleracea var. oleracea
CACGACAATGGGCAATGGCGAATATCATAACTAAAAACCTAATACTATATCCTATTCTTTTCTTGAATTTCACACTCAAATACATAAAAACTTGCACCTTTAAGTCAAAGAATTATTTTCCTTCTACATAATGATAGTTTTGGTTTACTAATATTTATATATAAATAAATAAATAAATAAAAAACATGTCAGTTTTTTTTGTAATGTGAAAGTGAAATCACTTAGAACGTTATTATAAGTAAACTAGAACTCTAACCCTAAATAAAAATCGAGGAATCTTGAGGATCGACTCCACAAAACTCTTTTGCATCCGATATTGTTGTGACGGACCAAATGCCTTCTTAGACCAGACACTCTACTAAAGCAAGATTAGACACCAAAAGGTCCAAGCCACCTACATCAGATTGAAGG
>NW_013632829.1:0-411 GCF_000695525.1 Brassica oleracea var. oleracea
TTGATCCCTTACTTCACTTGACTCTTCATTATTGATCCCACTTTGATCATGACTAGCTGAGTCTATTCCTTCTTCATATACCGCCTCAGACTTGTCTTCCCCCTCATGATCAATGTGGGATGTGTCTTCAGCTTCATTCCTAGTAGGCGCCTCTTGCGCCTTTGGATCCTGGGTTAGATTAATCCCAAGATCCTCTAAGATCATCCTAAGGCTTGTAGCCTTATCAGATGTTTGAGCTAGATCCTTCAGATCTTCCCAGCTCCTCTCTTCATAGTATCCTCTTGTTTCAATGAACTTGACGTCTCTTGATACCAGAACTCTTCTTGATATAAGTTTTAGAGAATCTGAGTTTGATATAAGGAATGAAAGAGATTAGAAAGAGTCTAGAGGTGATTTAGAACGAGTTTAGCT
>NW_013632830.1:0-411 GCF_000695525.1 Brassica oleracea var. oleracea
GTGAAGAGACATAATTTCATGTGGTAGATGCAACTAGTTTCAAGTTCTTTATAGTCTGGTAATAAATGAAGAATTTGAATAAAACAATCCACTTGAAAAATGTTAATCCCTGAAAGTATAATCCATGAAGGATTGATGATATCAAAATCATGTTCCCTGGAACTCTGCATATTCGATCGAATTGAAACAAACTATTTATGGGATATATGAAATATTATAAGGTTAACAAATATATCCATTTGTATTTATCAAGAGATTATAAATCAATAGAATCATGATTTGAATATAATCAAAACTCCTGAAGAGTTATATATATAAAAAAAAAAAAAAAATTATGTTTTGGAAGAAAACTCTTGACAATACCATATTGTTTTATGTATTCTAAACTAGAGATCTAAAACTGAGATGTTA
>NW_013632831.1:0-170 GCF_000695525.1 Brassica oleracea var. oleracea
ATCCAAATCAAGCTTTGCACATCCCGATTCATCCTGATTTGATTAGAGTGACGAAGAAGTTGTCTTATTCCGAAACAGGCAAACTGGGATCACCTTATTTGAAAGTGGGATAGCTTCTTCATCCTAACTCCTATGAGATTTATTCAACTTCCTGGTGATTCTCCACTACT
>NW_013632832.1:0-411 GCF_000695525.1 Brassica oleracea var. oleracea
TACTCCATTTTCTACCCCCTTCTTGTCTCTTATTTCCAGGTCAAATTGTTGAAGGAGGAGAATCCATCTCAGGAGCCGCGGTTTGGAATCTTTTTTCGTGAGCAGGTACTTGAGAGCTGCATGATCCGTGTGGACTATCACCTTAGACCCAACTAGATATGATCGGAACTTCTCAAAAGCATAGACGATGGCCAGGAGTTCCTTCTCTGTGGTAGCATACCTACATTGAGCTTCATCCAGTGTCTTGCTCGCGTAGTAGATCACATGGAGCTTCTTATCCTTCCGCTGGCCAAGCACTACTGGCCAAGCACTGCTCCCACTGTAAAGTCACTCACGTCTGTCATGATCTCGAAAGGGAGGTCCTAGTCTGGGGGTTGGACAACCGGTGCACTGACTAGAGCTCCCTTGATC
>NW_013632833.1:0-411 GCF_000695525.1 Brassica oleracea var. oleracea
TATATATACTAACAAACTCGATGTGTGTTTCAGATGTTTTTGTATTTAGTTATGAAACATATTTGTTTACTCAAACAACTAATAAAGTTTACTAACAGATAATGTCACTTTGAATATAAGCCTGCTTATTTTATATCAAGCCCAAAATGTCATGTCGAATAACACATGGAAACGAACAGCAAACACATCTTTTCATATTAATTTGTTAAAATTTCAGATCAATTAAAATTTTAAACCATATAAATTGAAATATTGAACTGTTATTGTGTATGGTTCAATAAATAACTAACTGTACATTGTGATTAAGAAAAAAAAAATACGAGTCATTCTTTTCTTTTGTCTAAAAACAATAAATTCATTGGAACTTTCACTGATTATCATCTTTCTGCAGTTTTGAACGTTTTAAATTCT
>NW_013632834.1:0-411 GCF_000695525.1 Brassica oleracea var. oleracea
GCTTCTTACATCGCGGTTCATCCTAGTTTGATTAGAATGACAAAGAACTTGTCATATTCCCCAATAGGAAAACTTGAATCACCTGATTTGAAAGTGGGACAGCTTCTTCATCCTAACTCCTATGAGATTTATTCAACTTCCTGGTGATTATCCAGTACTTTATGTATTATAATCAAGCTTCTTACGTTGCGATTCATCCTGGTTTGATTAGAATGACAAAGAAGTTGTCATATTCCCAAACAGGAAAACAGGGATCACCTGATTTGAAAGTGGGATAACTTCTTCATCCTAACTCCTATGAGATTTATTCAACTTCCTGGTGATTATCCAGTACTTTATGTATTATAATCAAGCTTCTTACGTTGCGATTCATCCTGGTTTGATTAGAATGAAAAAAAGATGTTATATTCC
>NW_013632835.1:0-411 GCF_000695525.1 Brassica oleracea var. oleracea
TTTCATTAAGAGGTGAGATACTCTTCCTCCTTTTCTCTGCAATCGAGCAATGGCTACATGTTCTGGGGTTTCTGGGCCATTCGGATTTGTCGGGTTTGTCGGTTTCCTATTCAGCTAGTTGTTTTTATGAACAGAACGGCGTCTTATGTTCTTAATTCATAGAGTTCTGTTCTGTTCTTAGATGATGTTCATGTTCTAAAATGTGTTTAATCTTTAGTTGTTTTGTCTGTTTTGTTTTGTTTAATCTGACTATTGTTTGTCACTTCTTAGCAAATGGCTTCATCAACATTCAAGAACACAAACAGTGGAGCTGACAAGCAAGAAGGAGTTGAATACGAGAACTTTGAAACACCAGATAGGTGTTGAAAGAGGAAGGAGACATGTACACCTTGCGAAGAAAGTCCTGAGGCA
>NW_013632836.1:0-411 GCF_000695525.1 Brassica oleracea var. oleracea
TAGGATGACGAAGAAGTATTCATATTCCCAAACAGGGAAACTGGGTTAACCTTATTTGAAAGTGAGATAACTTCTTCATCCTAACTCCTGTGAGATTTATTCAACTTCCTGGTGATTATCCACTACTTTATATATCCAAATGAAGGTTCTTACATCGTGATTGATCCTGGTTTGATTATAATGACGAAAAAGTTGTCATATTCCCAAACAGGAAAACTGGGATCACCCTATTTGAAAGTGGGATAACTTCTTCATCCTAACTCCTATGAGATTTATTCAACTTCCTGGTAATTCTACACTACTTTATGTATCCAAATGAAGGTTCTTACATCACGATACATCCTGATTTGATTAGAGTGACGAAGAAGTTGTCATATTCCCAAACAGGAATACTGGGATCACCTTATTTGA
>NW_013632837.1:0-411 GCF_000695525.1 Brassica oleracea var. oleracea
CAGCGAGATTCTCATGCTATAGTAACTTATAAGACTTGTGTTTCTAGGCGTTGTGTATCCCAACTATTGCTGCAATAGAAGGTGTGCCACTAGGAGGTGATCTTCGAATTTGTGGTATTCTATTTTCTTATATTATTTTTCTTATTTAGAGTCGTCTTTCGGATATAATGTCCAATTATTGTTAATGTTCTGAATATTTCAGGCGGAAATAATGCAGCATTTGGTTTGCCTGAAACAAGACTCGCTGTATTCCCTTTGTATATATATATAATAACCTGACCTCCATGACTCCCCATTTTATAAATCTTCTGATGATTTCTTCTTTCTCTCGGCTTCTGTTCAGTGATGGTGGGACAGAGACTCTCAAGGCTGGTTGGAAGATCAGTATCAAAGAAACTTATATTCACAGGT
>NW_013632838.1:0-411 GCF_000695525.1 Brassica oleracea var. oleracea
AAGAGTCCAGCGACAGCGACATAGATTCTAAAGCTGAAAAGTTTATCGCCCAGTTCAGAAGTCGACTCAAGTTTGAGAAAGAGAGACTGCACGAGTGCGCTAACAAATCTTGCGATCCTAATAATTAATTACTGCTTTGAATCTTAGAACGTTAGTTAATATATGATCACTTGTCAAGTCCTCACGGCAGTTAAACATATCGTTTGTTTTGCTTTTTGCACAAGAGTTAAACGTAACATAACTCTCGTAAAACAAGAATCAAGTTTTAAACATATTTTCTGTAGAAACAGGGCCGTCTCAAATTTTGTTTGGACCCTGTTCAAAAAATATTAACTTTATATTTAAAATATAATAAAATAGTTTAATAAATTAATAATTTTATTTATATATGTTTAACATTTTTTATAAATT
>NW_013632839.1:0-411 GCF_000695525.1 Brassica oleracea var. oleracea
TATTACAATATATTAATTTAATTATTATTTTATTTTAATAAAGGTATGCATTTATAAGTTAATTCTTTGTTAACGTAACAATTAATTAACATTAAATTAAAAGAAATCGTCTCTAATTCATTGTTAACTTAACAACAAATTAACATTGACTGTCGCAGTTAATTTGTTGCTAATTCAACAACAATAATAAACAACCACAATTTAAAGTGTTATATTGTAAGTCGAAGTTACGAAGATAGTTTTTTCGTAAAATTTATATCTAATTTACGATGAATATATTTATGAAAAAATAACAATATATCATGGATCTTGCAACTTAAAGACGAATTTACGACAATATTTCAATAACTATGTGCATTTAACAATGAAACTACACTCCTTGTTATTAAGTCGTAAACCAGATGTCTTTTT
>NW_013632840.1:0-411 GCF_000695525.1 Brassica oleracea var. oleracea
TACGGTCAGTTCGGTTGTCTGGACGTGGTTCCAGCCTTAGCTCCATTTCGGACCAACGCAATGTCGATCCGGTACACGGCTCGGTCAGTCTGATCGGTACGGTTGGATGGATGAACCTCGGTTGAATTGTTCAGAACGTCCTAATCTCCATACGGAGCTGGTTCCATGTACTGATCCATGGACTGGGGCACATCAACTTTCTTAGTGGTTTTTGAATAGGTTTTTTTTTATTTCTCACTTATCTCTTAATTGTCGAGTTAATCAGCTGACTCAAAGAACTAGAGATCAGGATGTTTTTATTCATTGTAGGTTCTCACGGCGGTGCCGGTTTGATTCAACCCCGTAGGATTCTAATCTAATGACCACTAGATCTTGATCCGCGCTTAGCAAGCGCGGATTATTTTATGACGA
>NW_013632841.1:0-411 GCF_000695525.1 Brassica oleracea var. oleracea
TAAAAAGCAAGTTCAATTTAAACGTGTGCCTAAAATACACATTTACCGAACTATTTCTGACACGAAGCCTCGTGTTGAGATCGTGTGTGCCAAGCAAGTTGTTGGCTTGTGTGTTCGTCAGGCTATGATGATGTTGAGAAATGTGCCGGCTTGTGCTGTTGAGTTGCTGAGGTCTGTGGTGAGCTCGCGATTGGCAACGATGAAGTCAGCAGGAAATGTGCGGACCGTGATCACGTCAGCTAGAGCTTGTACCAGAGTCTGAGCTTGTCATATGTCTTCTAGAGCTTGTACTATAGTCTGAGCTTGTCATATATCTGCCTCGTAATTGATTCTCATGATGACATGTGTTGAAGATGAGTAAAACCTCGTAGAACTTGATTTATCTGAAGCTTAACGTGTGACTGCGCATCT
>NW_013632842.1:0-411 GCF_000695525.1 Brassica oleracea var. oleracea
ACAACATCTGTGCTTCCTCAAGTTAACAATCACTCTACATTTCCAAATATCAAAGCAGCAAAATTTTTTGGATATTGCAACTAAATAGCTTGCCGTCGAATATGGTTGAATGTCCAACGTTCCAGGAAACCGGCTCAACAAATTGTTGCATTTTACGTTTCAGATGTTGACAAAATAACTACTAAATAAGTGATGCCCTGCTATTATTATATTTACATCGCCACTACTCCCGATACCCGTCCAATAAGGGTTTTAGACAATAATCTGTGCATATAACGAAATCTGTTTCCACATAGAGTCAATGAAAATAGCTAACCAATATTAGTATTGGCAAGACTATCGTCTAGTTTAACCTTGCAGTCTTTTTATTAACTATGAGGACATATATGTTACTCGGAAAATATATTTTAT
>NW_013632843.1:0-411 GCF_000695525.1 Brassica oleracea var. oleracea
GGACGCTTCAGATCACTCTTGGTGCTTTACTAGCTGCTTGTATGTGCTTGATTGGATGAGGGGATATATGGTGAGGAGAGCTTGTGTATCTGCCCATTTAACTGTCCAGATACACAACCTTGTCTTGCTCTTCCTTTCCAGCTGTGGCCAGCCTGTCGTGGACCACTACAACCAATCCCATACTTCCCACAAACTGGCGCCAACTCTTGTTTGAATCTTCTTGCCACCAAAGCATCTTCTTGATTCCATTTGATGCTTCTCACCATCCCGGACTTTGCACATTCATATTAGAGCTTCTCCTTGGCTGTACGGACTTGCCATAACCGTACACCAATGCCCTATATTTGCACAGCCCTCAAATAGCTTCAAATGGTCGAGTCCATAAGTCTTGAGTCTATCATGTCCGTACAG
>NW_013632844.1:0-411 GCF_000695525.1 Brassica oleracea var. oleracea
TAGAAAATGTACCTCTATGAAATAGTAGTCGAGCGTTGATGTCTGTTGACCCGCACCATCTTGATATGAACCATCTTAGACGAAGCTTGATGTCTCTTGATCCGCACCATCTTGATCCAAACCATCTTAGACAAAGGTTGATGTCTGCTCATCTGTTGTCTCTTGATCCGAACCATCTCGACACACATAGAAAATAACCAGATGAAAAATGGATCAGAGGTGACCAAATTATTAATCACGAGACATAAAGAAACAGAAGAGACAGATCATATGAAGCTAACAAATCAAAATAACTAAGAAAGACAGACAATCTAAGACATTCAACAATTGAGAGATTGAGACATAAAAGTTCATAGCTTTAACCTTTCGAGGAGAGCCGTCGAGGAGAGCCGTCGGGGAGAGAGAGATAGA
>NW_013632845.1:0-411 GCF_000695525.1 Brassica oleracea var. oleracea
TTCCCGACCTTCTCAAGTAGACCCACGTCTGGACTGATCTTCACTCACGACTGATCTTCAGCTGAACAAAACCTTCTCCAGGTGCTGACTCAAAATCGGCAGAGTAATTGTTCTCGAAAAATGCCTAAATCGCTCGAAAACTATCGAAACTCGATCTTTCTTTCATTTCTTTCTCTTTACGTTTTGAAGTAGGTTTGATGTGTTCTGGATGGGTTAGTCGTGGAATATTTATAGGAATCAGCAACCTATCAGAAACAAGCCGTGTGGCAGCCCGTGTGTCGCTTCACATGGCTCCGGACGCATGCGCAGCGGCACCTTGTGCTCCACTTGTCTTTCAGCATGGCCTGCTCACATGCAAGGTGAAACCATGCCCTCTACCTGTCTGGATGCATGGCCTGGCTCCATGCAAGG
>NW_013632846.1:0-411 GCF_000695525.1 Brassica oleracea var. oleracea
GAAGAAGAAGAAGAAACTAACTTCCCCCAAGACTCAAATGAAGAAGAGATCACCAACATGCTTGAGAATTTGTTGGAGAATCAAGAAAGGGGAAGGATTGAGATGGAAAGGCAACTTGATTCTCTTTCTAACAAGATAGATACTAATGGCAAAGCTCTTAGCTCAAGGTTGGATAGAGTTGTAGCACATGTGAAGTCTTTCAACAACAACATCTATCACATGATCGAAGACCAAGAAGAAAGCGCCACTCCTCTTCCCAACGCCAACACTTATGAAGCACATACCACATACATGGAATGTGATTTTGAAGAGGATGCTCAGCTTGATGATGATTTTCAACATGAAGCTGAAGAGCCTATATACGAGTTTAAATCACTCTCTGAATGCATGGTAGATGAGAATCTTATTATA
>NW_013632847.1:0-411 GCF_000695525.1 Brassica oleracea var. oleracea
CAATGATTGGTCTTCATTCTTGCTAGATTAGGCACTCTATTGTCTAGATATAGGTGTGAGTGAGTGCTGCGACTATGGTTTGGAAGCATGAAAAGTTCGAAGGAAAAGAATAGACTCTTTGTGTTTAAATGGATAATCTTATTGGAATTAGTAGATAAGCGTCTAGCTCGAGTTTATGAAAAGTCTTGGCCCCCGAAAAAAAAAGAGAAAAAGAAAAAAAATAAACAAAAAAAAGAAAAGGGGACTAGCAAAGTTGTTTAGAGCTAAGATTTGTTTTGAAGTTGAGAAAATCCTTTATAGATCTCAAAGAAAAAGAGTTATGTGCAAAGTGTTCTTGGGATCTTTTGGTGAGAGATGAGTTGGGTTTGACATTGGGAAGTGTTTGTGTAACTTGTATGTTTGGGAAAAGGG
>NW_013632848.1:0-411 GCF_000695525.1 Brassica oleracea var. oleracea
CATGAACCGATCTCTAGGATCGTTGTATCACATTACATGGCCGTGTGCCCTAAGCATCACATATAGACCTAGCATTCTCGACTTGTCTCGCACCATGGTCGAGTAGTAAATTGCTTTGATCAAGAGACTTATGAAATCATATGCACTGATTATTTGAATTGGTTGCATGAATTCTAAATCATGAATTGATTGATAATATGATTTCAGATGCCGAGATTTGAGCCAATGCTGAGATTTGAGCCTTTGGATTATGCCATTCTAAATCCCTCTGGAGAAAATTATCTAGAATGAGCAATGAACACTTCAGTTGTCCTGAAATCAAGAGGACTCGGAAGGACTATCATTCAGGGTAATTATGCAACTGAAAGTGAAAAGTTAAGAGCCATAACAATTATGCGCCATCATCTCACT
>NW_013632849.1:0-411 GCF_000695525.1 Brassica oleracea var. oleracea
GGTTATGAGGCAGATCATAGATTGGAAGGACTTCTTCGGAGATGGTTCGAGGTTTTTGATTGAGTTTGGAGCATGGACAATGGAGCTATTAACACAAATTTTCTTTTCTTCCTACATATAGATATAAGAACCATTATTCCTTTTTAGGTTTCATTCTTTGTAAATCCTTTTAGTTGATGATCAATAAATTCAAAATTTCATCAAAAAAAAAATAATTCATTAATGGTAAGAAAGACTTTAACCGCTTTAACTTATGATGTGGGATCTCGAATGCGAGAAATCACTTCACAAATCTAAAATAAAAAATCATCGTTAATATTCTTCAGAGTAATCCGATTACTATATTGATAATGCCATATCTACGAGTTCAGAAAATTATATTTCAAAAACTAAATCAAAATCTTTAGGGGG
>NW_013632850.1:0-411 GCF_000695525.1 Brassica oleracea var. oleracea
GCTTGATTAAGATAACCAAATCAAATCACTAATGTAAAGAGGCACACACTAAATGCCTATAAAAGTGAATAGGTGGATTACTACAAGATCTATATATAGTCTTATGAATCAGTTATTTAAATCAGTTATTTCATTATTATAGTTAAAGATCTATAGTCTTATGAATTAATACAAGAAATATAAAATTATACACTATTTTAAATATATATATTTTATATTTTTTTTGGAAATTCGTTACATATTTTGGAAAATTCAAATTTAGAAAAAAATGTTTGATCATATTATTAACATAGTTCATTTCATTTTCAAAATATCGACATATATAGATTCAAACAAACATGTATATCTATAAAGAATAATAGTTACTATTAGGTTTTAATGCTGCTTAGCTAACTTATAATAATAGATTCG
>NW_013632851.1:0-411 GCF_000695525.1 Brassica oleracea var. oleracea
GTGCAAACTTAGGGCGAGGCCGTACGGATTTGGTACGGACGTGTACGCACCGTACGGATCCGTACGGACCTGTCCCAACCCGAAAGCTCATAACTCGATCATTTCAGAAGTTATGAAGTTTGTGCAAAAATAGGGCATAGGTCAGCTCTTAAGAGAAGAAGACAAAACAAGCTCTTAAGAGAAGAAGACAAAAGAAGCTCTTAAGAGAAGAAGACAAAGAAGATAAGGTGCTGTGATATGATTGGAGAGTTTGGTCATGGGACAGGCTGGCTTTGACTGTAAAGGCAAGGGGAGCCACGACCATGAACCTAGACTGATCTGTGGATGACCTTCCCTTTGCATAAGTGTTTTGGCCTTTCTCTCTTTCTTGTTGTTCAACCTCCTATTTACCGTGGTAACTTCAGATGGTAC
>NW_013632852.1:0-411 GCF_000695525.1 Brassica oleracea var. oleracea
TTGAGGGTCTTGATTTGATGAAGAGAGCAGCCGATGCTGGATTCGAGAGAGCCTCGTATACCTACGCCATGACAAGAAAATTATGGGATGATGATGGCGACCACTTCAGGGGATTTTCAAGAGACTACGTCGCTAAGATCAGACTGCTGGTAAGATCCTCGGCTGGATTGTGGAATTGGGACCATAACGACTACTTCCACATAAGGAGGCACGTCTTTATATCAACAGTCGCACCGATATTTTACAGCTGTCCTTGTTCTCCTCTGTTGGAGGGACATTGGGCATTATGGGACATCGACAATAGGAAGGCTGAAGATATGTGTAACCGGTGCTTCTGGATAAAAGAGGTTAGTCTTTTTCTACACGACTTCAAGGCATCCACCGGTCATCCAAACTTTGAAACGTGGCGTT
>NW_013632853.1:0-411 GCF_000695525.1 Brassica oleracea var. oleracea
AGTTCCAATCACAAATCTCTCTATGATTTTCTCTCCTAAAACTCACTCTCTCTCTTGCTGAATGTAAGAATACAATGGCCGCTCAAAAAAACTCTTTGCCTCCTAACACTTAGGCAAGTATATAACTATTAGGTTAAAAACTCGTCAGGGGTAATCTTGTAATGAAGCCTTGGGTTTAAAGTCGGGTGGAACCAAGTCGCGCTGGAACCAAGTCGCGCATCTCGCGTCTCGACATCGATTGATGGTACATGATGTACATCGATCGATCATAATTTTCAATCGTCGAGGCTTCTCTTCTGTATCGATCGACGACACTAGATGTGCATCGAATGATTGCTTCTTCTTCGTATCGACCTCTAAAGGTCAGCTGGGATGAAATCTCTTTTAAGCTCCTAAATGCTCCATAATCAT
>NW_013632854.1:0-214 GCF_000695525.1 Brassica oleracea var. oleracea
TTCCTAATGGCATTTTTAGTAGAAAATGTTCCAAAAACTTTGGCAGATGCCATGGCTTCACCAGAAGCTCCATTCTGGAACGAAGCTGTGAGGAGTGAATTTGATTCGATCATGCAAAATTATACTTATTACATAAAGGATTTACCACCTGGCTGCAAAGCATTAGGGAATAAATGGATAATGACACGAAAACCTGGTGGAAAATACAAGTCTA
>NW_013632854.1:291-411 GCF_000695525.1 Brassica oleracea var. oleracea
CATCAATAAGACTGATGATAGTAATCGCAGCCTTAAGAGACCTAGAAATCCATCAAATGGATGTAAAAACTGATTTTCTAAATGGCGATTTAGAAGAGGAAATTTACATGAAACAACCTG
>NW_013632855.1:0-411 GCF_000695525.1 Brassica oleracea var. oleracea
AATGTGGTCAATGTTATTAGATTTTTGTTGGGTTAGATTATCGTGCTAAATATATGTTTAACACAAATAAGATGTTTAGTAATACATTCAGGTATTAATTATTTTTGTTTTCTTTTGTGTTTCATTGTTAATCTTATATTGTAGTCATATTCTAATATCTAAAATTTTGAAATTTGAAATTTTATATATTATATTATAAATGGACTACATATTTTTGGACAACAAAAATGTATGTTTAAACATCTATTAAAGTTTAAAAAAGGAATATTGATCTTATATCTTAATGTTTGTATTAAATGTGTTTTAAGTTCGTATAAAACAATTGGTAATACAATAATAATTAATTATTTGAAATTTAATTGGTTTTATGTCAAATTTATGTTACTCATGTAAAAAATTATATATATATAT
>NW_013632856.1:0-411 GCF_000695525.1 Brassica oleracea var. oleracea
CGGATATGAGCAAGGCATATGATAGAGTTGAATGGCCTTTTGTTGAGACTATCTTATTAAAACTGTTGCACACCAATGGGTTGCTCAGATAATGTCCTGCCATTTCTTCGGTACAATATAAGATTTTAATTAATGGTCACCCAAAGGGACATATTATACCGCATAGAGGCTTGCGACAAGGTGACCCTTTGTCACCATATTTATTTATTCTGTGCACTGAAGCATTAATAGCAAATATTAGGAAGAAAGAAGAGGAAAAATTATTAACTGGGCAAAAAATTCCAGGTGGAAGTTCGGCAATTTATCATCTATTATTTGCAGATGATAGCCTTTTTTTCTGCAAAGCTAATAAACAAGAATGCGCGGTCATTCTACAGATTTTGAAAGATTATGAAGGTGCCTCAGGACAAC
>NW_013632857.1:0-411 GCF_000695525.1 Brassica oleracea var. oleracea
TCAGGTGATCTCAATTTTGTTTTTTGGGAATATGACAGGTTCTTCGTAATTCTAATCAAACCTTGAATAATTGTGATGTAATAAGCTGCATTTGGATACGTAAAGTAGTGGAGAATCCCCAAGAAGTTGAATAAATCTCTTAGGAGTTAGGATGAAGAAGCTATCCCACTTTCAAATCAGGTGATCCTTGTTTTTCTGTTTGAGAATATGACAAGTTCTTCGTCATTCTAATCAATCCAGGATGAATCGCATTGTGAGAAGCTGTATTTGGATACATAAAGTAGTGGAGAATCCCCAAGAAGTTGAATAAATCTCATAGGAGTTAGGGTGAAGAAGTTATCCAACTTTCAAATCAGGTGATCCTTGTTTTTCTGTTTGAGAATATGACAAGTTCTTCGTCATTCTAATCAA
>NW_013632858.1:0-411 GCF_000695525.1 Brassica oleracea var. oleracea
AACAAAAGGAGATATGAAATGTGATTTTCTTTGGATATCTTTTTGTTGCTGTGTTTTTCTTGTTTTTGTCTTTATCATTACTAGATCTTTTTTCCGCGCTACGCGCGGATTTTGTCTTTTAAATTTATGTTTAAAGTAAATTTTATACATTTTAGAATATTTGTTTTTGTAAACTTATAAAAATATTTTTCTTAAGTATGTGCGACTAAAAAGAGTTGAAATATTATAATATGCATTGTGTCTTTCAAGCAACTATAAATTTTAGAAAATAGTATTCAAAAATAGGATCTAAACAAAACGAATTTTCTAAAATAAATTTCAAAAGATATATTTAGGCATTCAGAAATATTGTTTCTTAAAAAGGGCCTAACTACCTCATACAGATTATTTGAATATAAAATATGTTTATTA
>NW_013632859.1:0-411 GCF_000695525.1 Brassica oleracea var. oleracea
ACTGGACATGATTCAATATTTTGAACATCCAAAGAAACCGTACATGGAAAATGTTTTTAAAAAAAACATCCAAACCTTAACATCGCACAGAACCATATCAATGGTCTCACCACCACCACCAGTGGTTTGTTTCCACAATCCAATAACCTTCACCTTGATCGTCCAGCTGGTTTTGAACGGTTTCAAATCGACAATAGAAGTAACAGATGACATATTTTGTGAATCGATTGTTTGTTCTTATTGGCAGTGTTGCTATATGATGTGCTCAACCAATGGTGAAAACCGATCTTTTTTATAGTAATATATTTTAGGTTAAATGAGTTGATGATTAAAAAAAATCTAATATTGCACTTAGGGTTTGAAGGGTTCAAACGCAGCGGTTGCGGTTGCGGTTGCGGGAGTTTGTGGATG
>NW_013632860.1:0-411 GCF_000695525.1 Brassica oleracea var. oleracea
CACATTAGAAGTTTAGAAAACTTTCCTCCCTTCCCTTCTCCTATATAAGGAATTCTACTCTTTCTTTTTATTCTCATCAAGTCAAAGTATTTCTTTGCGTCGTGACGAATTGTTGTTGAATTATCCGACGACCAGTCACTAGTGAAATTTTCCGGTGGGATTTCTTGGTGAGCTTCCGGCGAGATTTCTGGACGAGCTTCCGGCGAGATTGATGGGCGAGCTTCCGGCGGGATTTCTGGACAAGCTTTCGGCTGGTTTTTCTAGTAAGTTTGTCGCTTCCATATTTCTAGTTCTAGGAATCTTTTTTAGGGAAGATGCTATTTTAGGAAAGTTTCTAATTTAGAAAATAAGTAATATGAGGGAGGTTTCTATTTTAGGAAAGTTGGTATTTTAGGAAAGTTTCCATTTTTG
>NW_013632861.1:0-152 GCF_000695525.1 Brassica oleracea var. oleracea
GAACCGTTGCTTGATATGACTCACAAGACCAATAGACAAGGGCGTTTTCTTGGTTGCTTGGAGCTAGCCACACCAAGAAAACTAGAAAAGTTCTAAACAAAGAACAAAGAGTAAAGACTCAAAAAGAAGTTGAAAGAAAATGGAATGATTTT
>NW_013632861.1:200-411 GCF_000695525.1 Brassica oleracea var. oleracea
TGATTGATAGAAGTGTTTACATATTTATACTACTTGAGGAATAGAAAGAGACATATGAATGTATTAAAGATAGACTTAGTAAATCGAATCTGACTAGAATTTTGAAAGACAATGTATTAAACTCTTAAATTCCAGATCAGGTCAAAAATGACTCTTCGGCTAATGTCCAGGTTCGTCTGAACCAAGTGGTTCCTTCGCGGTAAGGAGCAGG
>NW_013632862.1:0-411 GCF_000695525.1 Brassica oleracea var. oleracea
CTGGAAAACAAGTCATAAGAACCTTAACTCCAAGACGAACTACGAAAAGCTTTAACCCTTCAACAAGGGTACGTAGGCAGCCGTCATAAGGCGCAGACCCAATCTTATCGCGTTCTACTCTTAGAAGAGCGAGAAGACCACTTACCACGAACCTTTTCGACCATTAATTCCGTCTAACTCAACTAACTTGCCAAGCCACTCGCTAAAACCTCACGCTAGAAGCTCATCGTTCTAACGAGCTGGGGGGCTAACTGTTGGGGTCAAAATCGGTCACGACGGAATCAATGTCTGAAAATCCGTAAAAATCGGCATGAACGTTTTTACGAAAAATAAATCTTAGAAAAAGATCTATTTTAAGAATCTAGCGGAGAAAACACATTTACGAAAAATCGGAGAAAGACGCGAACAAGG
>NW_013632863.1:0-411 GCF_000695525.1 Brassica oleracea var. oleracea
TCTTTTTTTTTCTTCTGCGGCCTTATTGGTATCAGGTAATGGGGTTATTCCAGGATGTCTCAATTCACTGTTTTTCATCAGTAATCCATTATTTTGCCCAGCTAGCAATAGACTCATCCACAGACTTATAGTCCTGGATTCTGGGATTCCTCCAATCAAACAGGGCATTTGGTAATAACACCGTTCTTTGGTGATCATATCTCGATTCTTAACAATGTCCAAAGGTCTAGAGGATTCTCTATAGTCAGATACTGATCTTTGAGACTCTTAATAAGATGATGGCTAATAATTAATATTTTCCCGTATCAATTTTTCTCATTGGCATTATTGCCTTCTATGATACATTCACTAAGTCTTTTGTTTTACTTTAGGATAATCTTTGTATCCAATGCCCATCGTAAATAATTATCT
>NW_013632864.1:0-411 GCF_000695525.1 Brassica oleracea var. oleracea
TTAAGCTCTTTGATCTCCTCACGCATTTGCGCAAGTTCAAATTGCAGGTCACGGCAGAGCGACACCTCCTCAGCATACTGACTTCTCAAGCAATCCAGCTCTTCCTCGAGGGCGATCCGTCATTTTGTGTTTCATTCCATGTCTTTTTTAGATAGGCGTCTGCAACGAACTCTGAGTGCTGCAAGTCCTGAAACATAACCGCAACAATGGCATGTCGACATGTTTTTAGAGTTACCTCAAATTCAAAAGCAGATCTTTGCATAAGTAATATTTTCTTCCTCTGTCATCAGCTTCCACGGTGATAGCTCCACCGCAGATACACTTCGTTGAAATTTTGTAATTGGCATAGACACAATTGCTCACACAGTCATACTCCCTTTTGTGATGCTTCATCTCTTTATAGTAAGGATC
>NW_013632865.1:0-411 GCF_000695525.1 Brassica oleracea var. oleracea
AGACTTCGTTTACGAAGAACAAGCAGGTGTTTGATGGTCCACCTGACCAAGGGTGTCATTGAAGTTTGGAAATGTCCTCGGTAATTCGTCAGAATATACCGACGACATTCCGACGAACTTGTCTAGTTCGTCGGAATGTCGTCGTATATTCCTGCGAATTACCGAGGACATGTGTTTCTAAAAAATTTCAAACATAAAAATCTATAAATTTAGATGCCAAAACTATGAAAATAACACATAATAAGTGTTTAGTATAGTATTAGATCGCAACCGTTCAAATATAACAACTCATTAAAATATTTATGTATGCATATCATTGTTTTCATACCATCTCATCTTAACAGTCATATACTTATACAATCACATTCATCTAATCTTACACTACAAAAAATGTTGTTGTGTAAAATCGTG
>NW_013632866.1:0-106 GCF_000695525.1 Brassica oleracea var. oleracea
TTGGAACTTTTGTTGTCTCCGTTTCTCTAGAAAATAACGATTTTATATTGGTTAGTCCACTAATCCCCTATATATTAATTGAGAAGCATTTGAAAAATTAGAACCT
>NW_013632866.1:164-411 GCF_000695525.1 Brassica oleracea var. oleracea
ATTTCAAAGAATTCTAGAGCATCTAATATAAAGTATAGTTTCATCTAATGGTGTCACATTATTCCGTAATTATATAACACCAGAGAACATTATATTAACCTAAAATATATGAAGTGTGTATTTTTTCCTTAAATAAAGGCTACGGAATTACCTAATATGATTTACATATATACGGGAATTAATGATTATGAATAACAAAAATTTGATAACAATTTTTGCATCCTTCTTCATTTTTGTTAAATTTATA
>NW_013632867.1:0-411 GCF_000695525.1 Brassica oleracea var. oleracea
TCCGTCCCCCATAGACTTGACGTAAGTCAGCTCTTCAAGAGTCCGCATGCTCATCGAGATATCGATCTCCGCCGCCGTCACCATCAATAATGCGCCATTCAAGAACTGACTCATCGCTTCGTCACGACGTCTCGCATAAGATGTGATGAGTCGAGGAATCGGAAACCAGAGCTTGGTCTCGCTCTGGAAGTATGACTCGTAGACACACTGAAACCCCAACATAGGGGACCACAGCCTCTGAGACCTCGTCGGGATTAGGAAAGTCACTTCGACTCCTCCACACTCTCTCAGCAAAGCTTTCACACTGTTAGGAGTTGAACGAGTCTCCTCGACGTTCTCCCACGTTTCTCCTTCCACGACAGGAGAACGCATCTGTCCCGCGCCAAAGCTGGGAGATCTTCGAAGATCCCT
>NW_013632868.1:0-411 GCF_000695525.1 Brassica oleracea var. oleracea
AAATAATTTATATACGGTAAAATCAAATATTTTTTTATTTTATTAATTAAAATATTTAAAAATAGAAAAAAAAAACTAAAAAGAAAAATTTTGTAAATTAATAAAATTTTAAAGTCCCAACATTATTAATTTATAGAGGTTCTATTGTATATAGAACAATATCAGTTCAAATATATATTTTTCAAAGGAATAAGTAATGAAAAACGTATATATCAAAATTAATTTTATTTTTAGTTAAGAATAAATTAAATATTTAAAATATATTATTTTTTCATTTATTTGCATACCCCGCCCGTAGGGAGCTTTTGAGGCTCCGTAGGGCGTCCACATCAGCGAAAAAAACTTATTCTAAAAGATGACACGGGGCATTAACAAAAAATAAAAATAAAAATAAATAATAAGTAAATATAT
>NW_013632869.1:0-411 GCF_000695525.1 Brassica oleracea var. oleracea
CAAGACATTGATGGTTGATTCCATTCTATTTCTTTTACCATTCTTATACCAGCTTTATTGTTATTTTTTCTCCTCCTGGTCTTAAAATAATCCGTGTACCTGGCCTCAAATATAATCACCCATAGTTGGCTCAAAGTACTTTATTATTGTGGGAGAATCCTTTCCAACATATATCCTTATCCTCCTTTTGAGGTCCCATCTTTGTTCTCTGTGGTGGAGCAATTAGTACATAGACAGCACATCCAAATGTCTTATGATGGGGTATGTATGGCTCATGACCCGTTAATAATTGTGATAGAGGATATCTATGCTCACTAAATGGCCTGATGCGTATTAACTTAGGTGCATGTAAATTTTGTATGGTCCAAGCTGTGAATGGGAGTTTTGACCTCATAAGTTATGGTCTTTCAA
>NW_013632870.1:0-411 GCF_000695525.1 Brassica oleracea var. oleracea
TCTGCAACTCTTGGAACTAGGTTTGATGGACCCCTGCTCCTCAAGTTGATACACCTAAAAGTTAAAGGGAGGTGAAGAAGGAGAATCAATAACAAAAGAAAATAAAAATGACTTAGTCTCAAGCAAGTGACTAAATCTCAATGTTGAAATCTACTCAGAATTTGGCAACAACTCCAATTTGATGTTAGGAGTTTTCAAGGTTCCTAAGACAAATGATGCAGTATAAAAGATTGTCGAACCAATTCTAAGGGATTTCAAAGCACCGAGAATGCAAGTACGTACTTAATCTAAGTGCAACCGATAATTTGGATGGTTTTAAACTACTACTAATAATAGAATGCAAGAACAGGACAATAAAACAATAAAAAAAAGTGACTTTCTTTGGTTATGATAAAAGAGAACTCATGGGTA
>NW_013632871.1:0-410 GCF_000695525.1 Brassica oleracea var. oleracea
TTTGATATTCGACTTTGTTCAAGTCAATTTCCAAATTTTACAAGTTAGATAAAGACCATGTACAGAGTACGAGGCGAGAAGGTAAGGAATAACTATGCTCATCTCAAATAATTCAGTGATTTCTATTTATTATATTAAAACAGAAGAACAAAACATTATTTATTTAATTTTAAGTGTTTTTTACATCATATTCATTCCTTTAACTATTTTAACCATTTAATTTATTATCTTTTCCAATAATTCGACATCATTTATTACAGAAGTGTAAAATGTAATGTACTTATTTTAAGTTTTTATTATATCTTTACATTACTTTTTCATTCTTCATGACTACTTTATTAATTGTCTTTACCATAATAATTTGACATCATTTAGTTTACGTGTTAACATAATAATTCTACAGGTTTGAA
>NW_013632872.1:0-410 GCF_000695525.1 Brassica oleracea var. oleracea
AATTTTAATATTTATTTTTTATTTTTTAAAATTTGAAATCATATCCCCAAAACCTCACCCCTTAACTCTAATCCCTAAGTCTAGATTAGTTAACTCAAAGGTAAAAATATATTTTTATTCTTTAATAACACTTATTTTTGTCATTTTCTTCGTTGAGTGCTATTTTTGTGACAAAAACTTAAAAAATGCTATTTTAGGGAATTTCCCTAATTTTTATATTTGTCTTTATATTTTTAATTTTGTTTTTGGAGAAATATTTTTTCTTAATCTTTGTGTTATAACATCAGACATTGTGCAACATATGTGATAGTAAAATAACGGGCCCTAAAATAACATTAGAGTATTTCAAAAACCTTATGTTGGGCGTTCAACCTAACGGTAGCTACAAACCTTTTGTTAAAAGCATTCAC
>NW_013632873.1:0-410 GCF_000695525.1 Brassica oleracea var. oleracea
ATACATCAGTTCCTGCCGCAAAACTTGGCTGTTTATCTCTGATAGTATTGAAGTATCTGGCTGAGGCAACTCATCATAGTCTGCTAGTGACTGGTTATGCTCTTTTAAGTGTTTGTCAACCTCGAGCAGTGTATACTGTTTTAACTGCTCATCTTGTAAGTCGAGACCTGGAAATCGAAACTCCTTTCGTTTCATGTACAGTATGTCCTCTGCCAAAAACATCCAAGTATGCTCCCAAAGCTTGAGTGGGTCTACGACTTGACAATAAACCAAGATAAGCACAAACAGTCTTCTCAGCTGCCGTCCGGTTGCCCATGAAGATGGCTCCTCTATTGCCTCATGCCACTATTTATCATCATCAAGTAGTCCTCGTGCATAACACGCTTCTTTGAATTTCTTATATACCACAT
>NW_013632874.1:0-410 GCF_000695525.1 Brassica oleracea var. oleracea
TGCATATGCTATACCAATATTTAAATATATTTACAAAAGCAACGATAGAAATATGCATAGTAAAGCTTTACGACTTGTCTTTTATTAGAGCATCCACATGGCTTACAATCTTCGACTGAGTAGGAAAACTAAAAAATACTAATATTATAATGAATATAATTAGTTAATTAAAATTTAATGTAAATAAAAATCTGAACTATTGGAGTGTATGCAGTGAGAATATAAAGATGAGTTTTTTGGAAAAAAAAGAAGAAAAGTTGAGAAATAACATAAATTTGAGAGAATAATCCCACTACATGACATTTTATTATTGGACTGATTTTAAAATTTAAATTATATCATTAAATAAATTATACCATTATAATATACTTAAATACTATGTTGAGATTCTTACATTATATGATGATGTT
>NW_013632875.1:0-410 GCF_000695525.1 Brassica oleracea var. oleracea
TTTGTGCCTCATACTAAATAATGTTCTCCGTCCGCCCCTTTATGTCCCTCTGATACTTATTACAAATGGGCTATAACATAATAATTGATTTCTTAAAAATGGTTTCGGCTTGTGGTTGATATACTTTAAGCTTATTTTGTTGGATGGCATGCTTAAAGCATCAGGGATGAGTATTTCAACAAATGTCGGAGTTATATAATATTAGTTTAGTTTAAATATGTAACTTCAATTTAAGTATATAAGAAAACTAAACCATTTGCATAAAGACACATCATTTTTGAGTTTCTAGTCATTTGTTTAAAATCTTTTAAATGAGAGACGGTCTCTTTCTCTCTCTTTCTATTTTTTTGTCATCTAGAAAATAATATATTAACATAAAAGGAGGTACAACAGCAAGCAAAGACATTAGT
>NW_013632876.1:0-410 GCF_000695525.1 Brassica oleracea var. oleracea
CCACGTTGTTGTGTTGGTGGTACAGAAAGCAGAGAATCTGTTTTGAACGGGAATGTAGCCTCATCAAATTGGACATGACGGGAAGTATACATGCGACCAGCAGAGACATCAAGACAGAGATACGCACTCTGAGTCAAAGAGTATCCCATAAACACACATGCTTTCGATCTGTCCTGCAGCTTGTGTGCCGTATATGGCCTCAACCATGGATAACAGCAACAACCAAAGATTCTCAACTTCTCATAATTGGGAAGCACATTATGAAGCTTTTGATATGGAGACTGATCAGATAACACAGCAGTAGGAAGACGGTTTATCAAGTAGACCGCAACAGCAAACGCATAGGACCAATACTTCTTTGGGACAGAAGCCGCAGACATCAGAGACAATCCAGTTTCAACGACATGACG
>NW_013632877.1:0-410 GCF_000695525.1 Brassica oleracea var. oleracea
GATTCTTGAATCTAGAACTGTGAACTATGAACAAGAGTACGCACAAGTTTGTTACCCAGGTTCACCGCACTCCTCCAAGGTGGAGAAGCCGCTATATCTCCTGGGGCTGATCTGAGATCAGCAATCCACTATCTTAGCTCCGATCTCGAGCCTCCGATTACAACCGTAACCACCGATATAGACTACTTCTCTCTCTCTCAGCTCACGTCCTTAGCTCTCTCTCACTTAGGATGAAAAACAATAAAGAGACTAGTGAGCTGTAACGACTTATACTCGTCGTTTTACATAAGCTCATCTCACGTGCTAAGCACATGACTCTGATTAAACCAATGTGGCTTAAATCAGACTTTACTAGACCGGTGGTATACGTAAAGCAAACTTACAACAATACTTGGACATATTCTTCACAA
>NW_013632878.1:0-410 GCF_000695525.1 Brassica oleracea var. oleracea
CATCTTTGTAGGAAAAAGAAATGTTATCATAAGAAAGGACAGAGGAGAGAGGATAAAGTGGTTCAGGGGAAGGTGATGAAATAATATTGGCAACGTAATGATTTTGTAAAGAGGAATCCATAGAGATCAAAGAACAATGATAATCGGAGAGATAAGTGGGTGCCTTACCTGCTCGTTTTGGCCTAGCTCTGTCAAGTTCAGTAGCGGAAGTTCCAGAAGCCACAGCATCTCCAGTCACAGGAACACTCGGAGGAACCGATGTGAATGCAGAAGATGATGTGGAAGATGATGCATGAGAATGCACAGGAATATCATGAATGATAGAATCAAGTTCAACAGGAACAGGTAAAGGCAATATTGATCTAGAGAAGACATTTTCAGGCTGAGAATCACTATCAAGTTTCATAAAA
>NW_013632879.1:0-410 GCF_000695525.1 Brassica oleracea var. oleracea
CAGTAACAAGAAATCTATTAAACGGCGTCGTAATAAGTTACTCACCACCCGCGGGGCTGGCTTTGCATAGTGAGATGTCAGGGTTGGCGCCACAAGCTTTAGGGAGATCAAGAGCGTTGTCTTTAGTGAGGTTAAGCGATTTGAGCATATCTACGTTGTTGAACACGGAGCAAAGACACGTCGCGTCGTTGGCGACGATCGCCTTCATCGGCAGGCAACACGATGGAGGCGGTGGTGGAATCACCGAGTGAAGAAACGGCTGACACGGCATAAGTTTCTGTATACACGGCATTGCCTGAGCATCTCCTCCGCCACCACCGCTCGGTGGTGCAGTTGCCGCGTTAGATGATGATACGGAGTAAAGTACAAAAACAACGGCGAGGGCGAATCTAACAATCTCCATTTTGAAA
>NW_013632880.1:0-410 GCF_000695525.1 Brassica oleracea var. oleracea
TCTCCACTCATGTGATTGCTACATCCAGAATCGAGAAACCACACCTGCTCTTCCTTCTTGGTCTCAGCATACGCCATCAACACCATCTCTTCAGCTTCATCAAACTCAGCATAGTTAGCCCCATTCTCCCAGTTAGGACATTCATACTGATAATGTCCTAGCTTGTGACACTTGTAGCATTCAACCAGAGCCTTATTGGGTGATCCTCTTCCTGATCTCCCTCCTCTGCCTCTGTAGGCTCCTCGGTATCCTCCTCTGCCCCGATTCCACCTTCCTCCTCTCTGTTGATCTCCTTGTTCTTCGGTAACCTTCAGAACATGCTCCTCGTTTTCTTTCTTCTTAAACTTCTGCTCATGCACCAGCAAAGAGCTTTGAAGTTCGTCAATTGAGAGGCTCCGTATGTCTTTGGA
>NW_013632881.1:0-410 GCF_000695525.1 Brassica oleracea var. oleracea
TATAGGCTTACGAGGGCGCATTAGATGGACATGTAGTCCCGGTGCCGCAAGCCCTCATTGATGTCATTGGACAGACACGCACGTTCGTTATCAAGATATCAAAGCACAACCTGGAAGGCAAGACTCAGTCTTTAACTGTCACCAAGGTACTCCCTCATGATGGTTCAGCGCTTGGAAGCGATATAGGAGCCGACGTGGTTGTCTCTCCTGATGAGGTGGCTTTGGGAAGTGGTAATAGTGAGGAAGGTTCTTCAATTGCTAAGCGTACTAAATGTGGCTAGCATGTTTCCCCGTACTTGGGTTGAGTTTGTTGACCGATTGCGCATTGGTCTATTTCCTTCAGTTTTTGTTTCAGTTTATTGAAAGACTCTTTTGGTTCATTTGCTTCAGTATTGTTTTGGTTCATTTGC
>NW_013632882.1:0-410 GCF_000695525.1 Brassica oleracea var. oleracea
AGAGACATATCCACCCTGTTCGAGCGTCCTAGAGCGACCTCTCAGAGTGACCTACCAAGGTCGCTCCAGCCAGAGCGACCAGCCAGAGCGACCAGCTCAAGTCACTCGCGTTTTGACGGGGCGAGACACGAAGAGACGCGTCTGGAGCGACCTTGGTAAGTCGCTCCGCGTGTTTTTCTTGGACGATTTTTATGTTATTTCAGGGGCCTTTTGGTCATTTGTTTTGTTGTTTTACATTGCCAAAACCTAAGTTAAGTACTTTTGTAAGCCATTGGAGGCAAGGGATCCCTTTTGGTAGAGAAAAACTAGTAAAACTTCTGGAGATTGAGATTGCTTTCATCTTGTGTTCTTGTTGATTTCTTATGTATTCCTCTACATGATTAATCTGAAATCCAATATGGGTTTAAGAG
>NW_013632883.1:0-410 GCF_000695525.1 Brassica oleracea var. oleracea
AACAAAAGCTTATGTTGATAACAAAAGAAGGCTTTTAACTCAAGAACACAAACACAAACGGAGCTTTGTGGCATTGATTTTGATAATGCTTTAGTGAAGCTTAATGAGCTCTCTTCAACTCTCTAACATAACACTTCTACTTGAACATTCATGAAAGAAACTGTAGTAGGCGGTTTGATTAGGAGGCGTCCCGCGGGACGGCCCGCGAAGGCTTATATATTCTGCGGTACGGGTTTGGGCCGGCATTTTGAAGACCGCAGCCCGCGCGGGACATGCCCGCTGTAACCTGCTCGACGACTAACCCGCTGTGGTACGGGACGGAACGGGATGGGTAAACCTGTTTGACATCTCTACGGTAACCAGGGAAATAATTGAAATCATATTCCTAACAGTAAACAAAACTAATTAAC
>NW_013632884.1:0-410 GCF_000695525.1 Brassica oleracea var. oleracea
CGAGTAACTCCTCAACCCGGAGTTCCACCTGAAGAAGCAGGGGCAGCGGTAGATGCTGAATCTTCAACTGGTACATGGACAACTGTGTGGACCGATGGGCTTACCAGCCTTGACCGTTACAAAGGACGATGCTACCACATCGAGCCCGTTCCAGGAGAAGAAACTCAATTTATTGCGTATGTAGCTTACCCATTAGACCTTTTTGAAGAAGGGTCTGTTACTAACATGTTTACCTCAATTGTGGGTAACGTATTTGGGTTCAAAGCCCTGGCTGCTCTACGTCTAGAGGATCTGCGAATCCCTCCGGCTTATACTAAAACTTTCCAGGGACCACCTCATGGTAATTAATTCACAGATTTTGAGAAAAATTCTAAAATATGAAAATACTGTTTTAATGCATAATTGCATCC